>NC_080714.1:891758-896758 GCF_019097595.1 Hemibagrus wyckioides
CCGAGTCTCTACAGGCCAGGACTGCAGGCTATCATACACACGAGGGGTTCTGTTTATATGGCATAGGACAAAATCATGGATAGACTGGGACACTCCCACCACTACCTACAACGCCCACTACATGTCACGCCCACTAAATGTCATGCCACTAATACACACCACGCCCCCTACTACACCTATGGCACACCACACCCACTACTGTGGACCATACCTATTACACACCACACCCATTACACACCACACCCAGTACTACATACCACACCCATTACAAACCACGCCCACTACTATATACCTCACCCATTACACACCACGCCCACTACTACATACCACACCCATTACACACCACGCCCACTACTACATACCACACCCATTACAAACCACACCCACTACTATATACCGCACCCATTACACACCACGCCCACTACTACATACCATGCCCATTACACACCACGCCCACTACTACATACCACACCCATTATAAACCATGCCCACTAGAATATACCACACCCATTACACACCATGCCCACTACTACATACCACACCCATTACAAACCATGCCCACTAGAATATACCACACCCATTACACACCATGCCCACTACTACATACCACACCCATTACAAACCATGCCCACTACTACATACCACACCCATTACAAACCATGCCCACTACTACATACCACACCCATTACAAACCATGCCCACTACTACATACCACACCCATTACACACCACGCCCACTACTACATACCACACCCATTACACACCACGCCCACTACTACATACCACACCCATTACACACCACGCCCACTACTACATACCACACCCATTACACACCACGCCCACTACTACATACCACACCCATTACACACCACGCCCACTACTACATACCACACCCATTACACACCATGCCCATTACACACCACGCCCACTACTACATACCACACCCATTACACACCATGCCCACTACTACATACCACACCCATTACACACCATGCTGACTACTACATACCACACCCATTACACACCACACCCACTACTACATACCACACCCATTACACACCACGCCCACTACTACATACCACACCCATTACACACCACGCCCACTACTACATACCACACCCATTACAAACCATGCCCACTACTACATACCACACCCATTACAAACCATGCCCACTACTACATACCACACCCATTACAAACCATGCCCACTACTACATACCACACCCATTACAAACCACGCCCACTACTACATACCACACCCATTACACACCACACCCACTACTACATACCACACCCATTACACACCACGCCCACTACTACATACCACACCCATTACACACCACGCCCACTACTACATACCACACCCATTACACACCACGCCCACTACTACATACCACACCCATTACACACCATGCCCATTACACACCACGCCCACTACTACATACCACACCCATTACACACCATGCCCACTACTACATACCACACCCATTACACACCATGCTGACTACTACATACCACACCCATTACACACCACACCCACTACTACATACCACACCCATTACACACCACGCCCACTACTACATACCACACCCATTACACACCACGCCCACTACTACATACCACACCCATTACATGTGGAGCACAGCCCACATTACACACACACCTGCGCACACACACACCTGCGCACACACACACACACAAACACAACACACACACTCAAAAAGCACATTCTGCAGCATCTGAGCAGGTTTCTTTTTTTGTGGTCAGGTGTCAGTTTCAATTATGGTCACTCGTCTCATCTCATCTCATTGTGTCTCTTGGCAACTGGTATGTGTGTGTGTGTGAGTGTGTCTGCGCGTGTGTGCGTGTGTGTGCGTGTGTGTGTGCACGTGTGTGTGTGTGTGAGTGTGTCTGCGCGTGTGTGCGTGTGTGCACGTGTGTGTGTGTGTGTGAGTGTGTCTGCGCGCGTGTGTGTGCGTGTGTGTGTGTGAGTGTGTCTGTGCGTGTGTGTGTGCACGTGTGTGTGTGTGAGTGTGTCTGCGCGTGTGTGTGTGCACGTGTGTGTGTGTGTGTGAGTGTGTCTGCCCGTGTGTGTGTGTGCATGTGTGCGTGTGTGTGTGTGCGTGTGTGAGTGTGTCTGCGCGTGTGTGTGCGCGTGTGTGTGTGTGTCTGCGTGTGTGTTTGTGCGTGTGTGTGCGTGTGTGTGTGTGAGTGTGTCTGCGCATGTGTGTGTGTGTGTCTGCAAGTGTGTGTGCGTGTGTGTGCGTGTGTGTGTCTGCGCGTGTGTTTGTGCGTGTGTGTGTGTGTGTCTGCGCGTGTGTTTGTGCGTGTGTGTGAGTGTGTCTGCGCGTGTGTGTGCGTGTGTGTGTCTGCAAGTGTGTGTGCGTGTGTGTGTGTGTGCGTGTGTGTGTGAGTGTGTCTGCGCGTGTGTGTCTGCGCGTGTGTGTGTGTGCACGTGTGTGTGTGTGTGAGTGTGTGTGTGAGTGTGTCTGCGCGTGTGTGTGTGCGTGTGTGAGTGTGTCTGTGCGTGTGTGTGTGCGTGTGTGCGCGTGTGCGTGTGTGAGTGTGTCTGCACGTGTGTGTGTGTGTGTGCGTGTGTGTGTGCACGTGTGTGTGTGTGAGTGTGTGTGTGAGTGTGTCTGCACGTGTGTGTGTGTGTGTGCGTGTGTGTGTGCACGTGTGTGTGTGTGAGTGTGTGAGTGTGTCTGCGCGTGTGTGTGTGTGTGCATGCATGCCATCTATTTTCTTCCTCTCAACGTCTGTCTAATCATGTTGGGATGGAATGACACCACACACGCACACACACACACACACGCGCAGACACACTCACACACACACACACACACGTGCACACGCACACACACACGCGCAGACACACTCACACACACACACACCATGCACACACACACACACACGCGCAGACACACTCACACACACACACACACACGTGCACACACACACGCACACACACACACGCAGACACACAAACACACACACACACCATGCACACACACCTTACACACACATACACACACATACACACACACACACACACACACACACACACACTGCTCTATCTCATGTCCTGACCTCCTTTTTAACTGTGAATCCTAATCTATATTAACAGACAGTAAAATTAAAACAGATCAGATGAGAAACATTCCTGAGATCAGTGATGTTCCTGCGCAGTGCAGTCTGATCACGTCTGATATCTGGAGTCTGAGTCATCGAGCCAAGCTGCTGTCACGCTGGATTCCATCAACCAGCAACAACACAAAAAGCTAAACTAAGCTTAATTCAGATCTTCAGCAGAATGTCTGAGCTGAATTATTTCAGGATCATCAGGTGATAAATTCACGTCTTTTATATAAACATTTAGTCCTAAAGTTTATTCTCAGTGACCCGCCGTTGTCTCACTGCAGGTTCTGACTCGGGCCTGTGGGTTACAGTGTGGGATTAATCTGAGCTCCACCTTCAGGTGATCAGATTCAGAAGCGTGTGTGTGTGTTTGTGTTTGTGTGTTCATCTCTGAAGCTGCTGTAGGTTTTTCGTCTAGACCGGTGTCTTTACACACAAACACTGACCTTTACCCCTGAACAAACAGCAGGGAGAAAATCTGCAGTGAAACAGGAGGCTGGTTTATAAAACATCTCTTCATCCAGCAGGTCTGAGGTCATGGTGGAACCATGCTGGAACCTTCACACATACATGCGCACACACACACACACACACACATTACTGTGATGATGAGCTCAGAGTGTGTGCAGGAAGTAAGAGATTACTCGGACTGAACTACTGAATACTGACACACAAAATCTCAGTATTGAATCTACTCCATGTTTCAGTCCAGGAGCCACTGCACTGTGTATGAGACGCTGTGGAAGATTTCCCTCATGCACACACACACACACACACACACACACTCTCTCTCTCTCTCTCTCTCTCTCTCTCTCTTTCTCTCACTCTCTCTCTTTCTCATCTTCTGGAGCTCTGTGTGTGTGTGTGAGGTTTAATCCTGATCTGGTGTGTGAAGTGAAATCAGCGGTGGATTTGAAGATAAATCTTACAGCTGTTCAGTTTAAATTGTGAGGAGAGTCGTGATGTCAGAGCTAAACGGAGAACACTTCTGTTTCTGCAGAGTCATAAATGATTCAGATATTTCTCTATTATTCATCCTGTCCCACTGAGACACACACACACACTCTCTCACACACACACACACACACACACTCTCTCACACACACACACACACTCTCACACACACTCTCTCACACACACACACACACACACACTCTTACATTCACTCTCTCTCTCTCTTTCTCTCTCTCACACACACACTCTCTCTATATATGTCTCTCTCTCTCTGTCTCTCTCTCTCTGTCTCATTCTCCATCACCGGCTGTCAGCTCTCTTCTCCATCTATTTGTCTTTTCTCTCGTTTCTCACCCTTGAGGCTAAATACCATAGCAGATAAATGAAGGGAGATTTCCCATGATGCAGTAGGGCTGTGATCCGGAGTGTGTATAAAGGGAAAGGCCAGTGCACTAGCTCGAGCTGTACTAAAGAGCTGTCACTGGGGGACGTTAGCAAAACATGATGCGCTAGTCAAAATTTCTATCTGACCCGTCCATCCGGGAGCAGCTGATGATTCACAGATCTGTCCTACTGAGAGTCGGACTATCTCCCATTGTCATGGCGACGCCTGACTTTCCCACCTGAGTAGGCTGTCACACCTGTGACGAGTGTGATGTTCGACTCTCGCTCTGACTGAGAGAGCAGCTGCTGTAGCGTCTGTCACAGAAACGTCTCTGTCACGCCCACTGCTGCTCTTACACCACAAACTGAGAGATTATCATCATCATCATCATCACCATCATCATCACCATCTTCACCATCATCATAACCATCACCATCATCACCTTCATCATCATCACAATCATCTTCATCATCATAACCATCATCTTCATCATCATCATCATCACCATCATCACCACCATCACA
>NC_080714.1:916758-934258 GCF_019097595.1 Hemibagrus wyckioides
AACCACCAGATCAACACCAGAATCTCTAAACACCTCGCTAACATATCTATTTCGTTTCTGTTTAATGCTCTTTAATTGTAATGAACACCATGAGTAGATTATTCTCAGTGTACAAGACTGCAAACAGGCGAGTAAATAAATGACCCAGACGCTGAAAATTACACCTTTGTCTGGTTTAATTACGGCCTGGACAAAATCACAGCCCTAATCACAGCTGGGTCACATCGTCACGTCTCAGCCTCCGAGCATTTACACCTCCTCCTCCGCTTGGAGTTGCTTTCTCTCTGGAAAATTCAGAAACTTCAGAAATGAATGCAAAACATTAAGGCACTGAGACTGAACACTGAACACTGAACTCTGAACACTGAACACTGAACTCTGAACTCTGAACACTGAACTCTGAACTCTGAACACTGAACACTGAACTCTGAACTCTGAACACTGAACTCTGAACTCTGAACTCTGAACACTGAACTCTGAACACTGAACTCTGAACACTGAACACTGAACTCTGAACTCTGAACACTGAACTCTGAACACTGAACACTGAACACTCAGGTAAAACTCTGAAGCCTGTTTTTAATTGTGTTATGATGAAATGCAGTGGCATTGTTACTGTAATAACATTGTGTTGTGTTTGAACAGGATCATGGGGAAGAAGAGCCGCATTGCCTGCCTGGTGCTTGTCATTGTGGTTGTTCTGATTATTTGCTTCAGTTTGCTCTCTCGGAGGAAACTTAAAACTCAGTGCTACTCCAAAGCCGCCATCGCAGCTGACACCGGGACGTGTTCTGAAATCGGCAGGTAGGACAAATCAGCAGGGTCCACTCACTACTTCCTGTTAGTCATAATTCCTGTTATTTGCAGCATGTTATTTTCACTACATCATCAGATGTATTGATCCCAGTACAGATCCCAGTGATTAGAGGGGTATTTACTGTTCCTGATTTATTTTCAGCTTTAAAGGTGAGTGTTTGTGCTTAAAGACACTGGTCTAGATGTTAGTAAAAATCTTCCACCAGATGCTTCTATTCCTGAACCTCAAAGACACGAACTACACCCAGGTTCTTGTAATAATCTCAGTCTGAATCTCAGAAAATCTACTGAAGCGGCTTGTGTCCTGACTCTGAATAGCAGAACGATCAGATTTCCATGGCTAGCAGACACCTACGAGAGGATCGCTAAGGAAGGAGCTGATGTTTTTTATAAAAAAAAAGCTCCATGGCTGAAATGATAGTGAAGGACATCCAGGCTGCAGGTCCATCAGTGTTGAATTATTAAAGTGTACAACATGCTACTAGCTCTGTTATTAGCATCATAATGTTAATAAACCCTGCAACGCAGATGCTAAATACCACTGAGAAACATGCTAATACTCAATACAGTACTGATGCTAACATTCACTATAGTTTACATGCTAATACTCAGTAGTACAGTACTGATGCTAATACTGAAGCAGGACACTGAAGCAGCTCGTGTCCAGACCCTGAATATCAGAACGTTCCTTGTGTTAATACTGACCGTTTAGACTGAGGTCTCTGACTCTGCCTCTTCTCTCTCTTCTCTACAGAATAGTTTTAATAAAGTCTGTAATTATGTCTGAATATTAAATCTTGACCATACACACCCCCGAAGGGACAGTGAGTCTGCAGGAATATAATATTAATGATAATATTTGTCATCGTAATTATATTATTACTTTTGTATTTGTAGAGTGTTTATTGTTTGTTTGTTTGTAATAAGCTATGTTGTTGTCATATGAAGCTGCAGTCCCATGTGGACATGAATAAAGAACTGGACTGTTTGATGACATCATCCACACAGCTTTAAATGGTTTAGTAAACCTGAATCATTTTAAATCTGTCCAGAACTGAAATAAACACTCAGAGCTAAAAAACTGAGACGCACATGAAGGGAAAGTTTTTTAAATGTTATAAAGTCAGAGAAAGAGGAAATGCTGCTACTGGATCAATAGAAAATCCATCAGTCCAGCTGGAAGTGTTTGATATCCCAACATTCCCAACACACACACACACACCTGAGCATGAATGAATTAAAGACACTGTAAATAACACACTGTAATTTCAGTTCAGAGTCTCTATTGACCACATTGTTGTGTGTGTGTGTGTATCAGGGACATGTTAAAACGTGGTGGTTCTGCGGTCGATGCTGCCATCGCAGCGCTGTTGTGTGTGGGACTGTTTAACGTTCACAGCATGGGCATCGGAGGAGGACATTACTTCATCTTCTATAACGGCTCTACAGGTGACATCCATCCATCTGTCCATCCATTCATCTGTCCATCCTTTCATCCATCCATCCATCCATCTCAAAATCTATCTATCAATGTAAAACTGAATTCATCCATTTGACAATTTGTCTTTTTCATTCTGACAATTCATCCTTCCATTCATCTGTTCTTATGCCACTCAATTCATCCATCCATCCATCCATCCATCCATTCATCCGTCCCTCCACCCCTCCCTCCATCCATCCATCCATGCATCTGTTCATCCATCCATCCATCCATCTAACAATCTCTCTTTCCACTCCTCTATTCATCTATCTGATGATTTATCCCACCTGCCTCACTGACATTGAAGAGATTTTCAGCACAGTTTCAGACCCAAAATAACAAATCATTAGCTACAAATTATTTATTTAAATTAGGAACCTTATTGATTTTCTCTCTTAGGAAAGGTGGAGACAATCAACGCGAGGGAAACAGCGCCCCTACAGGCCACGGTTGACATGTTCCGCCATGACGCAGAGCTCTCGAAAAAAGGTGCTGAATATCCTGTACAGCTTCTGAGTTGAATCTCTTTTTATTCTTCCTGTGTTGTGTGTGAGGTCAAGTGGCAACCGGCCGCATGCTCTGTGATTAATATCCTTTATTCTGTGTAATTGGATTGAGTTTAATTGGATTTTGTTTTGTTTGGTTTATAATCAGAAGGATGAGGCCTGTGAGCACTGTGAAGATCTGAAGCTGAAACATTAAAGACTTACACAACAGGATTTAAAAACCTTAATTAATTAATTAATTAATTAATATGGTTTTGTTCATTACTTGTAATACTTATATGCAAGTATCAGGGTGCTTTTAAATAAATAAATAAATAAATAAATAAATAAATAAATAAATGCGAACACTTAAAGGATGTCCAGCTCTGTGGTGTTTTCATGAATAACAGGAGGTCTGTCTATCGCTGTCCCCGGTGAGCTTCGTGGCTATGAACTGGCACACCGGCGTCATGGCCGCCTGCCCTGGAGGGAGCTGTTTAAGCCGAGCATCCAGCTGGCACGTGATGGCATCCGAGTGAGCAGAGCTCTTGCCAAACCCTTGTGTGAAAACCAGGAGACCATTCAGGCTGATCCTGTGTTGTGGTGAGGGACATCACTGTCATGGACACTTCAACATATCAGCAACACCCATGTGTTCTGTTCAGCAGGAGGCTGCCTATGTAGGGAGAATTCCTCTGTCCAAGGCTAGAAAATTTAATATAATATCCATCTTTAAATTGAAAAAGCAACCATAAAGCTCAAGTGTTAGTGAGAACAGGAAGTCATGACCATATAAGGGAAGTGAACTCAGAATGCACAGTATATTCATCACACATGACAGAATCAGGGCAGAATGTGGACTTTACAACTGACTGACCGATGAACACTTTACTGCCATAAGGAAAAGGATTTCTTTGAATTATAATTTAGAATTTTATTTTCTGTTACAGTGAAGTGTTCTGTGATTCCAACAAAACCATCCTGAGGGAAAACGACACAATCAGATTTCCACAGCTAGCAGACACCTACGGGAGGATCGCTGAGGAAGGAGCTGATGTTTTTTATAAAGGCTCCATGGCTGAAACGATAGTGAAGGACATCCAGGTTGCAGGTCCATCAGTGCTGAACTATTAAAGTCTACAACATGCTACTAGCTCTCTTATTAGCATCATAATGTTAATAAACCCTGCAATGCAGATACTAAATATCACTGAGATACTCAGTACAGTACTGATGCTAATACTGTGCATTCTTTAACAAAGGGGCTAATACTTAGTGCTAATGCCCAGTGCTAATGCTCAGTGCTAATCACCTCATGTTGTATGCTAATCTGTTCCTGATGTTGGGGGATGATCCAGGTGGCATTATAACACTTGAAGACCTGTCAGCTTACACACCAGAGTTGAATGAAAGCCCACTGAAGATAAATGTGGGAGAATACACGATGCACTTTCCAGATGCTCCATCTAGTGGTCCTGTGCTAGCGCTAATCCTCAACATTGAGGTGAGTGTGTGTGTGTTTGTCTGTTGAGTGGAATAAATGGATATTAGAAGTGTCTTAAGTCTATTATCCACTTAGAGTTTCTCAACAGTTAATTAGGACCCTAATTAGGAATAAAGCGGGTATAGAAAATGGATGGATAGTTTACATACAAAGTATTATTCTGCTAACTTAACCCAGATAGTCACTAGTTAGCTTAACTAATGTTGAGCTAACAGCTTTAATGCTATCTAGTATTAAATAGCAGAATGAAGCATGAAGGAAATGATTGTTTTGTATAATTAAACAGCGTAGGCAAATTTATTAACAGTGTAGATAAAGAACAGGTTTTTAAGCCCTTCTAAGCTTATAGCTAGTGTATGATGATGATGATGATGTTGATGATAATGAGGATGATATGATGATATAAAAGCCCTAAAATGTCTCTGTGCAGGTTATAATTTCTCACCCAGCAGTGTGTCCACTCCAGAGAAGAAGACTCTCACTTATCACCGCATCGTTGAGGCTTTTCGCTTCGCCTACGCTATGAGGAGCAGGCTGGGAGATCCTCAGTACCTCAACATCACCGACGTGAGACAGTGTTTAGTTCCACATCATGGTGTTTGTTGTTCATCAGTAACACTCTGTATGTTCACACTATCAAGTCAATCATGTTGGTTATAGTTCAGCATCCATGTTTTTGTTTGTGGGTGTGGCCTGTCCACCATTAGTTCTGATAAGAAATAGTATTGGCTAAACACAAATTAAATAAGACACTAAATAGTTTTTAGTGGATGTTTGGATTGCTCAGTTACATGCTCAGTTTTGTACTGTTTTTGTCAGACAAGATAACATTTGTATAATAATTTTTCTTTGGGATCAATAAAGTGTTCTATCAGCATACATAAAAGGAAAATGCTCAAATACACATAAGAAGTAATGTAAGAATAGAATAACAATGATTAATACAGCAAGCTAACTGTATAAATTATGTTCACTCATCAAAGGCACCAACAATCACTGCTATTTACAGTCTCCTCCAAAAGTATTGGAACAACAATTGTTTTGTTTTTGCCAGACCCTGAAGACATTTGGGTTTGAGATCAGAACCGGAAGGAACTGTACTTGAAAGGTCACATATGATGCTGCACCACAGTTTTCCTCCCATTTTTGTGCATCAAACCACACACACAGGCAACTGGTCTGGCAAATCATTTGATCCAATCCTTTAGATTTGTTGCTTCACCGAGGTTGTTATGCCTGTCCCTCTTCAGCTCATCCACAACATGACCTCAGAATACTTTGCTGAAAACATCCGCAGTCAGATCACAGATAACGCCACACATCCAGAGAGTTACTACGGACCAAAATACTTTAACCCTGAGAATTCTGGTACGGCTCATCTGTCTGTCATCGCTGAGGACGGAAGCGCCGTGTCTGTGACCAGCACCATCAACCAATAGTAAGACAGTAAAACTAATCACAATCAGAACACACTGTACTGATCTCAGCCAATCAGAACACATTGTACTGCTCTGAGCCAGAAAAGAGTGTGTAAACAGTCTTGACGGTGTTTATGTGCAGTTTTGGGTCTAAAGTGATGTCGCGTTCCACTGGAATCATCTTTAACGATAATATGGATGACTTCAGTTCTCCGTACATCACAAATGCATTCTGCATTCCTCCTTCTCCCAATAACTTCATTAAACCAGGTAACAGATTTTATCCCATTATTCATATTCACTTGACGTTGAATCATGACCAACATTATGTGGTTGCTTCATTGAGAAAGTTGTATCTGAAACTCTGTGTGCACACATACCAATTTAATGGCTCAGATACACATGACAAAGGGAATACGTGCTAATAAATCCATAAAAGGGCATCTACATCACATTACTCAAGCGTCTTGAGCAGGTTGAGTTGGCGGAAGTGGCACAAGAGATGGGTCCATCCCTTGTTTTTGTTCTCTCCCTTAACTCTGATATCTCTATTTCAGATTCAGGAGCTCCCTCGGCAATTTCTCCTCTAAAAAGGAAATTAGCATTGTTTACTCTAAGCTTGACAACCAGTCTGTCATCTCTGCCAGAAGGATGAAGGGATCCTGACACCTGGGGGCTAGGATTCCTAGGAGCATCCTCCCTAGGGTGGCAGAAGTTTCCCATTCCTCCTGCTCTG
Organism: Hemibagrus wyckioides; assembly: GCF_019097595.1. Lineage (NCBI taxonomy): Eukaryota > Metazoa > Chordata > Actinopteri > Siluriformes > Bagridae > Hemibagrus > Hemibagrus wyckioides. The sequence goes on from NC_080714.1 coordinate 923,198, forward strand.
CTGCATCTGGCATTCTGGGGCTCAGAAGGGTCCACTTCCATTTCAGGGTGTGTTGCCCAATGTCGTTGGTGAACACCAAACCATGTTCCTCCAAGAGGAACTTCTCTCACTTCTGAGAAAAGGGGCCATAAAACATGTTCCCATCCCATATCGAGACTCAGGCTTATACAGCTGGTATTTTGTTGTTCCTAAGAAAGAGGGGGGGCTGTGTTCAATTTTCGACCTGTGGGCTCTGAACTGTGAACTAAAGATGTTCAAGGTGCTCAACTTATTGCATCGCAAATCATGCCCGAGGACTGGTTTGTGACAATAGACCTCAAAGACACCTATTTTCACATCAGCATTCTGCCAGAGCACAGGAGGTTCCTCAGGTTTGCTTTCGGGGATGAAGCATACCAGTATTCTGTTCTTCCTTTTGGTCTAGACCTATCACTACACACATTTCTGAAGTGCATGATTGCTGCCCTGGCTCCACTGCATCTCCAGGGCATCAATGTACTGAAATACCTGGACGACTGGCTCATTCTGGCCCAGTCGAAGGCCATGGCGGCCATTTATCAAGATGCTGTGCTTGCCCATATGAGGTCTTTAGGCCTCAAGTTGAACTCAGAGAAGTGTGTGCTTTCTCCTTCTCAGAGAACCACCTTTTTGTGGGTAGTTTGGGATTCCACCATGATGCAGGCGTGTCTGTCTCCGGCTCGGGTAGCTTCCATCCTGGCAGTAGTGAAAGCTATTCCAAGACACAGAGTGTGCTAGGCCTCATGGTGACAGTAGCCAATGTTATCCCTTTGCGTCTCCTTTACATGAGGCAGTTCTGGCTCTGGTTCAGGGATGTGGGCTTTCATAAGGGTCATAAGGGTTCATAAGGGTGTGGTCATAAGGGTAACATGCCATGGGCTTCATACCCTTCTTAGGTATAAAAGACCCTGGTTGCTGACCTTGGGTTGCACTCTAGGGGCGTGACATCATTGCAAGACACTCTCTTGGACGGCCTGTCTTGGATAGGGTCCAGGGTCTCTTGGAAGGCCCTTATCTCTCATGGCACATAAATTGCCTGGAGATGAGGGCCATGTTTCTAGCATTGAAACACTTTCTCCCACGCCTCAGGGGCTACCATGTGTTAGTGCGCACAGACAGCACTACGGTAGTTTCCTGTATCAATCATCAGGGTGGTCTGCATTTGTGCCCTCTGTTCAGGTTTTTGCAGCAGATTCTGCTCTGCGCAGAGGTCAGGTTTCTATTGCTGAGAGCGATTTTCATCCCAGGACACATACATCGGGATGCAGACTGTTTCCTTGGTTTACAGACCTAGACCTCCTAAATGCTACTCCTTGGGAGAATCCTGTCGGGAAAGATCTCCTCTGTCAGGCGGAGGGGGCAATCCTACACCCCCGCCCTGAGATGTGGAAGATCTGGGTCTGGCCCCTGAGGGGGACCAGTTCCTAGAGGCAGGCCTCTCATATGAGGTAGTGAAGACTCCCTCAGCTAGAAAGCTGTACACTCTGAAGTGGAGGCTTTTTTGCCTCAGATGCGATCAGCACTGTCAGGATCCAGTTCACTGCCTGGTCGGTACAATGCTGGAGTTTCTACAGTCTTGCCTTTCTCAGGGCCTGTCCCCCTCTACTTTAAAAGTGTATGTGGCCACCATTGCTGCAAACCACAAACGTGTCCTCAGGGCCTTCTTGGGTAGGCTCTAGTCTCTTGTTTTCTCTGTGGTGCAAGGCAGCTGAGGCCATCCTGCAGATGGCACCTTCCCTCCTGGGACCTCTCTGTGGTCCTGGAGGGGCTGCTGGGAGCTCACTTTAAGTCTATGGAGTCAGCCTTTGAGAGGTTTCTGACCCTAAAGATAGCATTGCTCTTACCCTTGGCCTCCCTTAAAATGGTAGTAGATCTGCAGGCAGGATCAGTTGCCCCCGCCTGCTAAGAATTTGCCCCTGGCATGTCCAAGGCTATTCTGCACCCCATTGTGGGATATGTCCCCAAGGTGCCCAGGATGGCCGGTCGTCTGGACATCTTGCAGGCCTTCTGTCCTCTGCCCCATGATTCAGTGGAACAAGAGAGGCAGCACTTGCTTTGCCCAGTATGGGTCCTGAGAATTTATGTGCACTACTTGAGCTTGTGGCATAAGTCCTCCCTGTTTGTCTGCTTTGGTAGCTGGAACAAAGGCAGTCTGACTCCAAACACTGTTTGGCACACTGGGTAGTAGAAGCCATTATCCAGGTCTATGAGGTGTGTGGTATTGCTTCACCTCTAGGTGCTAGAGCTCACTTTTGGGGCATTGCCTCATCCAGTGCCCTGGCCATGGGTGTTCCCCTCCAAGAAATCTGTGCTGCGCTAGGCTCTATAATCTGGATCTGGACCCCACTTCAGGTCATAGGTTCTTCAGGGCTAATTGATGTTCTATTCCAGGTTTGCTTGTGCTCTCTCAGGGCCTCTGGAACAGACATCGACCATAGTGGTGTTGCACACAGAGCCTAAGACTTAAGAAGCTTAAGAAACTTCCTCAATTAAGTGTTCCCATAGCATCAGACATGACCCAGCATCTTGTTCCTTTCTGAGGGAACAGGGTTACATACATAACCTTGTAGATTTTAATTATGCAGATAAACTGTAATAATCATCCAGTATTTTACAATACATGTGTTTATCACAGCTATGTTTATTAAAGCTTTAGATTACATTATCCTCTGCTCATGTGGCTTCATGTTCTTACATGTAGTTCTTTCTCTGCTGCAATGTTGTGATGATATTGTAATACTTTATCAGTAAAAGTTTTGTAAATGATTGTAATATGAAACAGGGAGAGTGTAACATGTCCACTGTGTGTGCAGGTAAAAGGCCGCTCTCGTCCATGTGCCCAACCATCATCTCTGACAAACACAACAAAGTTAAAATGGTCGTCGGAGCTTCAGGTGGGACGAAGATCACCACGGCAACGGCTCTGGTAACACACACAACTTTAATCTTCACACATATTTTTATACTGTAGTTCATTGATACACTGATTACACAAACATTGCCTTTGTATTTTTACATTTTTTAAGACGGTCACAGTCAGAAGTTGCCCCCTTTGTCGGGTCTTCTAGCTCTTTCATAGCTCTCTTTCACTCTCAAAGCCCTATCATTCCATCTTCACATAGCAAAAGGAGGTCCTCCACCCAGCTGCCCAGCACTACCCTCCTCTCCAGTGAGACATTAAGCTAAATGAGCAAGAAGGTTTAGGCACCAATTCTGGCTAGAACGGCTTGATATTAAACTCACTTAAGGAATTGAAGCTGTTCATGCTCCACTCTTGTCCAGGTGGTGATCTTTGGATCTCTTGACAGGGATCTCGGCACTTGGTCCTGGCCTGATGAAGTGCTTCGCTGTGGGTGTATGGCAGAAGTATGTGTCCTGCCTACAGGTCTCAAGCAGCTTACCCAGTTTTTTCAGTACCTGGTCATTCTGACATCTGTAGCACACTTGGGAAAGCACTATTACCCAGCCAACATTGCAAGGTGGGGCCCATGTGGGCCCCAAATGGGCTTGAAACATGGGCCCTAGATGGGTTTGTCTGCAGGTTCCATGTGGGCCCCATCTAAATTAGGCCATATGAATCCCACGTATATTCTGACTGGGGCAAATGTGGAGCCCAACTGGGCAACCTACATGAGGCCCATATTGGTCCCACTTTGTGAAGCCCATGTGGTATATACAAGGGCCCATTATATCAGGTTTATTAGTGGGTACTGGACTGGCCCCACATGGGTATGTGTGTGTGTGTTTTGAGGCATCTTACCTGGACAGTATAAATATTCATATTCAAACAGTTTTGTGCTTAATTCTTATTTTTAATTTACCTGTGGTTTTTACATTCTGGAACATCAACATTAACAGTAAAACTCAAGTTTAATACTCTACCAGCATCTGGTCTTATGTAACCAATGGTACATAACATTTGTTGGCTGATCGATGTTTATATGTGAATAAAAGCCTAAATTAGATCTGTTCATCATATAAAGTCATAATGACTTTTCAGAAGACTTGGATTAAACCCCTCGATTCATTTTGATTTATTTTTGATCTCTTTACAAATATTCTGGAGCATCAGAAATTTCGGGGAATAAACAGAGGGACATAAATCTTAGCAGATATCATTAAAAATATCTTAATTTGTCATCCAAAGATGAATGAAAGTCTTAAGGGTTTGGAAAGACATGAGGGCGAGTCAGTGATGACAGAATGTTCATTTTTGGGTGAACTGGCCCTTTTTAGAAACATCAGTGCTCTTTTAATTGAACTACACTAACAATGCAGAAGTAAAAAAATATAAATAAAAATAAAAAAATAAACCTGTTGAACATTACAGTATTAAAACATTTGGATTCAGGAACAACTCATCACACTCCTGGTGTCACACAACAGCCTGGGCCAGAACACCAGAGGGAGCCCTCGCCCGAATATTAACTATCTCTGGCCACTTCCGGTTCGGAGGCGTATTTAAGCAGCATGCCACCTCAGCCTCATTGCGAAGCATTGTTTCCATTTGTGTCACTTGCCAAGCCTTTATTCTGTTATTGTCTAGTTACCTCGTGTATGACCTTGCCAGTTTATCTCTTGACTTCGTGTTTCGGATTTGTGTTTTGGATTAGTTTTCTGAGTGTTAGCCTTCTGGTATTTGACACACTGGGTAGTTTGGCACACTGGGTAGTAGAAGCCATTATCCAGGTCTATGAGGTGTGTGGTATTGCTTCACCTCTAGGTGCTAGAGCTCACTTTTGGGGCATTGCCTCATCCAGTGCCCTGGCCATGGGTGTTCCCCTCCAAGAAATCTGTGCTGCGCTAGGCTCTATAATCTGGATCTGGACCCCACTTCAGGTCATAGGTTCTTCAGGGCTAATTGATGTTCTATTCCAGGTTTGCTTGTGCTCTCTCAGGGCCTCTGGAACAGACATCGACCATAGTGGTGTTGCACACAGAGCCTAAGACTTAAGAAGCTTAAGAAACTTCCTCAATTAAGTGTTCCCATAGCATCAGACATGACCCAGCATCTTGTTCCTTTCTGAGGGAACAGGGTTACATACATAACCTTGTAGATTTTAATTATGCAGATAAACTGTAATAATCATCCAGTATTTTACAATACATGTGTTTATCACAGCTATGTTTATTAAAGCTTTAGATTACATTATCCTCTGCTCATGTGGCTTCATGTTCTTACATGTAGTTCTTTCTCTGCTGCAATGTTGTGATGATATTTGACCCTTTGCTTACGTTATCTTGACCACGATTTCTGCCTACCGTCCTTTACTAAATCTGCTCATGGACTGTAACACTCCCCCGCCTGACGAGGCGTTGCAGAATGCTTCGCCTGAAATGAGTCCAGCGGATATGCGAGCGGCGTTATGGCGACAACGAGCCCTCCTTCGGGCTTATCAGGAAGAGGTTGACTCGCTGAAAGCCGCAAATCAACAACTTCAGCAGCAGCCGCGAGAGCAAGCAGCCGCCATGGCGTCGGCATTCCACGTACGCAGCGAACTTCCTCGTTTTGCCTTACCCGAAAAGTTCGATGGATCCGCTGATCGCTGCAGGGGTTTCCTTCATCAATGTGATAACTATTTCGCTCATCAGCCAGAGGCATACAGCGACGAGAGAACCAGGTGCGCCTTTATATTATCTCTGCTAACCGGAAGAGTGCTAGATTGGGCTGCTGTTTGGGACTCGGACCCCCAAGTCAAAGCGTCCGCGGATTATTTCGCGAACTTGATCAGGGAAGTGTTTGAATACCCAGTGGGAGGCAAGGATGTGTCTGTACAGTTGCTGGAGTTGCGCCAAGGGAGGGACGCAGCCGCGGATTATGCCATAAAATTCCGTACGTTGGCCGCTCAGTCTGGATGGAATGCGACAGCTCTCATGGCGGTGTTCCGCGAGGGACTCAACCCAGAATTACAAGCGGAAATGGCTTGCCGCGACACCAGCATGACGCTATCCCAATACATCTCCACCGCCATTCGTCTAGACAACCTGTGCCGCCAACACCGACCTGCAGCCACCAGTTCACGTGCCATGCCACGACGCATGATGGATGTCCAGCAACACACAGAGGATCTAACCGAACCGATGCAACTAGGGAGGGCTCGAGTTACAGAGGCTGAGCGCGAGCGGCGCACTAAGCTCCAGCTATGCTTTTACTGCGGCAAACCAGGCCACCGTGTGCTTCGATGTCCTGAGAAGCCAGCTACAACCCAGGTAGAGAATATTGAGCATTTATCCAAGGTTTCTCTTCCTGCTTTCTTGCTCTTTGCTAATTCAAAATTCTGTGTCACAGCGCTGATTGACTCGGGCTCGGCGGTTCATAGACGCTCATAGACGCTAATCTGGTGCACAAACTTCACATCCCCACGGTCCCATGCGTGCCCCCGCTCCGTGTGACCGCCATTAACGACCAACCCATCGGAGGGGGCCTCATTTCTCATCACACACAACCCATAGACTTCCAACTGGGGTTATTCCATCGTGAGCGATTATCCTTCTTTGTCATCTCTTCCCCATCTAACCCCGTAGTATTGGGCTTCCCCTGGCTGCAGCTTCATGACCCCGATATCTCCTGGAAGAACGGTGACATCCGCAGGTGGGCCCCTTCCTGTATAAAAAACTGCTTTCAGGAACACACTCCTCGTCCATGCCTCGCTACGTCCATAGAAAGCCCAGGTTCAACCAATCTAATATCGCTCCCTCAGGAATATTCTGACCTGCAGGAGGTTTTCAGTAAAGAGAACGCGACCAGGCTCCTGCCACACAGGCCATGGGATTGTACCATAGAACTCCTGCCTAACACCACGCCACCCAAGAGTCGAGTTTACCCTCTTTCCATCCCTGAGAAAAAGGCCATGGAGGACTACATCGAAGAGGCCCTCACTGCCGGATATATCCGACCCTCTACATCGCCGGCAGCTGCGGGTTTCTTCTTTTTGGAAAAAAAGGATGGAGGGCTCCGGCCATGCATTGATTATCGGGGTTTGAATGCCATCACTGTGCCTTACCCCTATCCACTCCCTTTAGTCCCGGCCGCCCTCGAACAGCTACAAGGAGCGAAAATATTCACTAAGCTCGATCTGCGCAGTGCTTACAATCTGATTCGGATACGAGAAGGAGATGAATGGAAGACAGCCTTTCACACCACGAATGGACACTACGAGTACTTAGTCATGCCATATGGACTCACCAACGCCCCAGCGGTTTTCCAATCTATGATAAATGAAGTGTTCAGAGACATGCTCCACAGTCACGTTATAGCTTACATAGACGACATACTGATTTATTCATCCAACTATGAGCAACACGTTTCCCACGTTCGTGACGTACTTCACCGTCTAGCAGCCCACAACCTCTTCGTAAAATTGGAAAAGTGCGAGTTCCATCGTCCCTCCATAACGTTCCTGGGCTATGTGATATCTCACAAGGGAATAGAAATGGATCAGTCCAAGGTATCAGCGATCACATCCTGGCCGGAGCCCACCAACATTAAGGGCTTACAGCGATTTCTGGGGTTTGCTAACTTTTATCGCCGATTCATTCAGAACTATAGCACCATAGCCGGTCCCTTGACCTCGTTACTAAAGGGGAAGCCACGTAAACTCAGATGGACTGACCAAGCCAGCAATGCCTTCAGTAAGCTCAAGCAAAGTTTCTCGTCTGCCCCCATACTCCGGCACCCCCGACCGGACTTACCGTTCACAGTAGAGGTTGATGCCTCTAACAGCGGCCTCGGGGCGGTGCTCTCTCAACGCCAGCCAGAGTCAGGCAAATTACACCCATGCGCCTTCTTCTCTCGTAAGCTAACCCCGACGGAAATGAACTATGACGTGGGTAACAAGGAACTACTAGCCATGAAGGCTGCTCTGGAGGAGTGGAGACATTGGCTGGAGGGGGCAGTTCACCCATTCCTCATTCTCACAGATCACCGTAACCTAGCCTATCTACGGGAGGCCAAGCGTCTGAACTCACGCCAAGCCAGGTGGGCATTGTTTTTCTCACGATTCAAATTCACGGTCACCTATCGTCCTGGGTCCAAAAACGGAAAAGCCGATGCGCTCTCTAGAATTCATGAAGTCTGCGAATCCTCCGTTCACCCGGACACCATCCTTCCGCCTTCTGTGCTGGTTGCTCCCATACGTTGGGATTTCATGAGTGAGATCGAATGGGCCTGCACCTCCAAGGCACCCCCCCCAAACTGTCCACCCTCCAAGCGGTTTGTGCCCACGACACTGCGTCACAGACTGATTAAGTGGACCCACGGGAGCCCCAGCACCGGCCACCCAGGTATGCACCGCACTACTCAGCTACTGCGCCAGACCTTTTGGTGGCCCTCTCTAAATCAGGATGTTGAGGGGTTTGTACGTTCCTGTCCCGTGTGCGCCCAGTCTCGAGCCGACTGCCATTTGCCTGAGGGCCTGTTGGAACCGCTACCCGTCCCACGACGCCCCTGGTCGCACCTCTCTATAGACTTTCTCACAGACCTCCCCGAGTCGCAGAGCTTCACCACGATCATGGTCGTCATAGACCGGTTCTCCAAGGGGTGTAAACTCATCCCTATGAAAGGCCTACCCACGTCTATGGAAACCGCCGTAGCTATTTTTCATAACGTGTTCCGAAATTTTGGCATCCCTGAGGACATAGTATCAGACCGAGGGCCACAGTTTACCTCTAGAGTATGGCAGGAGTTCTGCAAGCTATTGAGAATCAACATCAGTCTGAGCTCGGGGTACCATCCCCAGTCCAACGGACAAGCTGAACGCCTGAATCAAGAGCTGGGGAGGTTCCTGCGAGTATACTGCAGCAAGGAGCAACATAGATGGAGTGAGTTCCTCCCATGGGTTGAATATGCCCAGAACTCCTTGACCCTTTCCTCTACGGGGCTGACGCCGTTCCAATGTGTACTAGGCTATCAACCACCTTTATTCCCATGGACCGACAAACCCTCCGATGTCCCCGCAGTGGACGACTGGGCTAGACGTAGCCAAGAGACTTGGGAGCGAGCCCATGTCCGACTTCAAAGGGCAGTACGAAGACAGGTAATTCAGGCCAATCGCCGACGTCGGCCTCACCCAGCCTACCAGGTGGGTCAGAGAGTTTGGCTATCCACGCGTAATTTGAAATTCAAACTACCCTGTTGCAAACTCAGCCCCAAATTCATCGGCCCCTTCAAGATCATTCGTCAGGTTAATCCTGTCTCATATCGCCTGGAACTGCCTGCCTCTTATCGTATCTCACCCACTTTTCATGCATCTCTGCTCAAGCCCTATCATGAACCTCAAACCGCGCGCTCTGATACCCATGAACCACCTCCTCCCCTGGACATTGACGGCTCCCTCGCTTATCGTGTTCGCACCATTCTCAACTCGCGTCGACAGGGTGGTCGCCTCCAATACTTGGTGGACTGGGAGGGGTATGGCCCGGAGGAGCGCTGCTGGGTCAATAGGCAGGACATCCTGGACCCCGCACTCATCAAAGAATTTCACTTGAACTTTCCCCACAGACCGGCCCCTCGCCCGAGGGGGCGCCCACGACGACAAACACCTGGAGGTGTCCCTAGACGGTGGGATTCTGTCACACAACAGCCTGGGCCAGAACACCAGAGGGAGCCCTCGCCCGAATATTAACTATCTCTGGCCACTTCCGGTTCGGAGGCGTATTTAAGCAGCGCGCCACCTCAGCCTCATTGCGAAGCATTGTTTCCGTTTGTGTCACTTGCCAAGCCTTTATTCTGTTATTGTCTAGTTACCTCGTGTATGACCTTGCCAGTTTATCTCTTGACTTCGTGTTTCGGATTTGTGTTTTGGATTAGTTTTCTGAGTGTTAGCCTTCTGGTATTTGACCCTTTGCTTACATTATCTTGACCACGATTTCTGCCTACCGTCCTTTACTAAATCTGCTCATGGACTCTAACACTCCCCCGCCTGACGAGGCGTTACACCTGGAGATGGTCTTCTCTCCTGCTGTGCTCTAATGGCCCTCTTTCCACCCCTGTCTCTTGCCCCAGAACCATTTGGAGAGCCTTTTCTGCCTCTTTTTGGTTTATATCTTCAGTCATTGTGTTCTTTTTCAGTCCACCTGTAAAAGCAAATGCACATTAACATCTGAAATGTCCAGCTGTATATTATGGTAACACTTTATTTTGGTGTCCCTGTTCCAGTGTCATTGTACATTCAAGTACTCAGTGATATTAATAATGAAAATCTACTTACAGGGTAAAAGGTCAGTTTACCCCAAAATCAAAACGTGCGCGCGCTCTGACCAAATAAACGACTCTTTTTAGTGCACGGTGTCATTATGCGCTGATTTAGATCCAAATCTAGTGTAATTAGTGTAATTATCAGTCACACACAATAACTTAAACACATATACGTTTTTCTGTGTATCTGAAAAAAAATCCGGCGAGTCGCTATGAGCAGGACAGAGCTGACCACCGGGTATTCCTAAGGAATCACCGGTTCACCTGATGACCACTCCGGGCCTGGTCTCAGAACTGTGTGAAATTCACCCTAAATGACCTCGCCTCCAAAAGCTGCACTTTACTCTTCTAGATGCCTGATCGGATACCACAGAATTCACAATTATGCTAATTGTGCTAATTATTTTAAATTGGCGCTCCGTTCGTTCCTCATCAGCAGCTGGCTGTAGTGTTAAAGTCAAATTTACCTCAGGGGAAAAAATGGCGGCTAACCTTACACAGCCACAAAATACACAAGGAAAGCAGAAAATAAACAAAAATGTGTTCAAAGTCAGGAAACATAAACCTCTACACATTACTATCAACACATATAACCATATTTTAATCCTCACACACACTTAAGTGATTATAACTGTTTCACGCTTCTGCCCCCACAGAAAAGTTATTAACATTAGTTTAGCGGTTTTAAAGATCATTTAAACTGTCAAAACAAAGTTCCCGATGCTTGAGACCAAAGATAATAAAGATAAATAATAAAGATATCTTTAGAAAATATGCATTTACCCGCTTATTCCGCTCCACATCCACGTCCTTCAGCCGCCATCAACAGATGAAGTGATCTCCCTCCC
>NC_080714.1:939258-999258 GCF_019097595.1 Hemibagrus wyckioides
CAGGGCCGAGCCACGGTGACGTCCTAATGGCCGCAGATTCCAACCTGTCTGCTGATTCTCATGAGTTTTTGAGCATGTTAAGACCCCCAAAAATGTGAAAAATAATAATAATAATAATAATAATAATAATAATAATAATAATAATAATAATAATCCTTATTCGCACTGCTAGTGCTTGGGCCCTAATAAGTCACATGATGAAATTGTGGTTTGTGATTGGTCAGATACAGGTATTGTCCACTAGAGGGCATCCTGATGTCATTTACTCTGAAGTACAGACATGTGGATTATTTCCTCTTTACACACACACACACACACACACACACAATCCACCAGCTTAAGAATAACAGAAAGCGTCTCCTTGATTCAGAGGAGAAACTGACTGCAGGAGCTGTGGAGATGAACCTCCTGGAGATCAGCGCTCTTTCCTCAGAGAATAATTTGTGTGGAAATGTTTATGGGGTTTATGGCCGCATAGATCTGTTTAAAGAGGAACAAAACACAACAGTCCAGAGCCTCCGTGTGTGTGTTGGAAAGTGTGTGTGTGCAGTAATGAGACTCAACTGTCATGATCGAAGCCGACAATCACCTCATCAACCACACCCTTTTACTCATCACCAGCTCCTATTATAACTCCTACAAAACACATTTATTATAAGGAAAAATATAGAGGCACTATGAACTATGGGAGGTACAGGGCTACATGTTGTACTGCAGTCAGCCACTAGAGGGCCTCAGAAACACTTCTGCTGCACGTCTGACTCCATGTTATGACATTCAATAATACTGTACACCCAGTCCGCCTGAGCTGGAACATGCTCTTATGTGGAAGAAAGAGAAGAAGTTGTGTATTGTGATCAGGTAAAGAAGAGACAAAGATTTGACAAACTAAGTTTCTGCAGAAACTGAATATTAGAAGCTCACTCAGGAGGAAATGGAGGTGCGAGATGATGAACAGCTGCATGGTCCACGGACTGAGAAAAGAAAGTCAAGGTAGGAAATAAAAAGGTTTAATTTTCTTGGGTAATAAATTTCTACTGATGCTGGTATTGTGGAGTAAATAAGAGTTTGTTTTCTGGGCCAATGAAATAAATATATTAAAAAAGGAAAGAGAAAGTTCAGAGAGTGAAATGAAATGATGGAATAAATTGATGATGGTTTATTTACTTTATAATATTGATAAATAAATGGTTTATTTGGGAAGAAATGACATTTAGATCTTAGATCATTAAAACAATCTGAACAGATGAAAAGAATTATGGACAAAAGGGTCAAAGTTTAAAGATAAATTGAAAAATAATTTCAACAGGTTTTTATTGTATAAAGTAAAATGTGACACATTTCCAAATCATATTAGGAACATCATATTATTTTTTTCATCTGTCTCTCTCTTTGTTTCTCTTGCTTTTATCCTCTCTATCTGTCTCTCTTTTTCATTTTGTGTGTGTGTGTGTGTGTGCGCAATACACACATCACAAAATCACACACAAAAAAAAAAAAGAACTGAAACTCGCTCAACTCGCACTTTAGGCATTGGAAAATGGAGATGAAGGATCACCACTTCCTGGTGTGTGTTTGTGTGTGTTTGTGTGTGTGTTTGTGTGTGTGTGGTGCTCAGTAAGTTTTCCTGTTTTGCATGTGACAAAAATTGCATAAATAAGAACCACACACTCTTGGACATAGTGCAAGTTACAGCAACAAAACAGTCAATACTAAACCTTTCATCAGACAGAAACCTTTTTCAGAGTATAATTGTCTAAAATATGGCCGGTGTTTCAGTTTCTTTTCTTCTACACTGATGTATTCAGATCAGATCACTCCTTATCCCATTGTGTCATCAAACAATAGACTCTCACGCTAAAACTCCAGCTTAGATTTTCAGTCACAACATTTTCTTTGGATTAGGACCTCATCCACTTCCACTTGGTTGAGTCCTCTATTTTTGTATACTTCAGGGGCTCTATTTACCCAAAATGCATTGCTCTATATCTGACAGTGAAACATTTCCTCACCTTTTCGGGATGCTTATTTTGGGACAGCAGCAGTTCATGTTACAGCCCTAATAACAGCCAGTTGTAACATCATGACATGCTATGCTCTCACTAAACTGCCATAGGGAACCCTCGCCTGAGTTCAGACACACTTCCGGGTTAATGTTGCTTAAGCGCCAACTCCGCCACCACCTCCAACTATATTACTATTGCAGACAAACGTGGTCATTGCTGCGCCAAACGTCCTGAGAGACCATCACTCCCGCTGTACTCTTTCTGTTCCAAGTTTAACTATTCCTGTCCAAGTACACCACGCTCATACAGTTAATTGTGTCTTAGCTCTAGTTGATTTCGGAGCCACTGTTACACTGCCATTTGGTTGAAGAATTACAGCTACCCACTCTGCGAAGTACCACTCCACTCCTCATCACAGCTGTGGACAATCGGGGAGGGTTATATAACACATCAGACCTCTCCTATCACTCTCCAGGTCTGACTGTTTCATTATGAGGACTTTACATCATTTCTTTTCCCACCAATACTATCATTTTGGGTTTTTCCTGGCTACAATTACACTACTCACAACTGTCATGGCAGGACAAACAGCTCACCCAGTGGTTGCCCGTCATGAAAAGAACTGTAGCCTATAGTGCACACTATTGTTTCAGAGACTGTATTCATGTTGTATTGCGTGTGTGTGCATATCAGGGACATGTTAAAACTTGGTGGTTAATTAGTTAAAAGTTTACATTATTTTCTCTCTTTTTATCCGGGTTCTTTTCATTGTTTATTTTTATCACAAATGCCACACAAACACACAAACAGATGTTTCTGCTTTCTGATAGTTTAGTTCATTCTTCGTGTTCTGTGGTATGTCTCTCTTCCTCTCTGCAGTGGACATGTCGTAGGTTAAGAACCCATCACAAATACCATTAACATCTTGGTAACCTCTGTGATCTGGGTAGGAGAGAGGTGGTCTCCGCCAGGGGCCCGGTCCCTCTGGAACCAGTTCCTCCCTCTTAGGAAGTTGCCAAAACTATAGGGACCACCTCTCTCTGTGATTTGAGGAGATGAGTTGGTTCAGTGGTGCCTAAAAGTTTGTGTGGAAAAAGAGTTGTTGTTGCTCATCAGATAGGACTCCACCAACCCATAGTCAGACAGACTGTGTACAAATGGAGGAAATTCAAATTCTTTGTTATCCTCCCTAGGAGTGGTCCACCGACCACTCCTAGGAAAGATCACTCCAGGAGCAAGACTTGGGATAGGACCAGGTCACAAATGAATCCAGGGTAACTTCTACACAACTAAAGGCCTTGCTTAGATTTGCTAATGTTAATGTTCATAAATCCATCATCAGAAAAATGATGCTCATCAGTGGTGGTGGTAGTATCATGGTTTTGGCATGGTCTCCTGCTTCTGGGCCAGTAGTGCTTGCTATCATTGATGGTACAGTGAATTCTAAATTTTACCAGTGAATTCTAATGGAAAATGACCAGATATCCAATGATGCTTACATGAAAGTTTATAGCTAGTGTATGATGATGATGATAATGATAATGATGATAATTTGATGATGATGATAAGATGATATGATCAGGATGATATAAAAGCCTTAAATTGCATCTGCAGGTTATAATTTCTCACCCAGCAGTGTGTCCACTCCAGAGAAGAAGACTCTCACTTATCACCGCATCATTGAGGCTTTCCGCTTTGCCTACGCTATGAGGAGCAGGCTGGGAGATCCTCAGTACCTCAACATCACCGATGTGAGACAGTGTTAAGTTCCACATCACATCATGGTGTTTGTTGTTCATCAGTGACACAGTAACTTTCAGTTATAATAAGAATAAGGAACTGTAGTAGCTTCTAAACCTAACTAGTATAAAACTACATTTTTAAGTTTTCTTCCATAATTGCTTCTGGGCAGGGAACTAAAACACATTATACCATACACACCATACTTATAGTTAGAGAAATTATTCAAGCCATTATATTTGTTGCTTCACCTAGGTTGTCATGTCTGTCCCTCTTCAGCTCATCCACAACATGACCTCAGAATACTTTGCTGAAAACATCCGCAGTCAGATCACAGACGCCACACATCCAGAGAGTTACTACGGACCTGAATACTTTAACCCTGAGAATTCTGGGACGGCTCATCTGTCTGTCATCGCTGAGGACGGGAGCGCCGTGTCTGTGACCAGCACCATCAACCTTTAGTAAGACAATAAAACTGATCACAATCAGAACACTCTGTACTGCTCTCAGCCAATCAAAACACACTGTACTGTTCCAGCCTTTCAGAACAGAACAGAGTGTATAAACAGTCATGATGGTGTTTATGTGCAGTTTTGGTTCTAAAGTGTTGTTGAATTCCACTGGAATCATCTTTAATATATTAATATTAAATATTATTAATATATTGTATATATACGATATAATGTATGACTTCAGTTCTCCATACATCACAAATACATTTGGAATTCCTCCTTCTCCCAATAACTTCATTAAACCAGGTAACAGATTTTATCCCATTATTCATATTCATGTCAGTGCCACAGATTTTATTGATTATTGATTCTGGTCTTTGGTTTGAAGCTCATGTAGATAATATCACTCGGGTAGCCTTCTTCCATCTTAGGAATATCGCTAAGATAAGAAATATGTTGTCGCTTCATGATGCAGAAAAATTAGTTCATGCTTTTGTTACCTCTAGGTTGGATTATTGTAATGTCTTACTGTCTGGATGTTCCAGTAGGAGCAGGAACAAGCTCCAGTTAGTCCAGAATGCAGCAGCTAGAGTCCTAACTAGAACCAGAAGATATGAACACATCACTCCTATTTTATCCACACTACATTGGCTCCCAGTCAGATTTCACATTGATTATAAAATACTGTTACTGACGTTTAAAGCACTAAATGGTCTCGCGCCGCAGTACCTGAGCGACCTTTTAGTCTTTTATGATCCGCCACGCCTACTCCGATCAAAGGGTGCTGGTTACTTGGTAGTACCTCAAGTAGCAAAGGCTACAGCAGGGGGCGGAGCTTTCTCTTTCAAAGCCCCAAAGTTATGGAACAGCCTTCCAATTAGTGTTGGGGATTCAGACACAGTCTCAATGTTTAAGTCTAGGCTGAAGACACATTTGTTTAGTCGAGCTTTTAATGTATAGTTTTCTTATGTAAAGGAGCAGATCTGAAGGTTCATGGTCATAGAGTGTTTGGTGACTGGGATGTGTTGGATGCTGTCATCTTACCACTCTCACATGGTCACTCAGGTCACTGACTGTGAAGTGGTTGGATGCTTTATGTCCCAGGAAGCCTTCATGTCTGTGACCTTCTGGCTCTCCCTTTTAGTTATGATGTCATAGCTAGTCTTGCCGGAGTCCCTGCCTGCACTTTACACATAATTCTACTTTATCTTTAAGCATCACATGATCAGAAACTTAATATCTTTCTCTTTCTCTCTCTACCTTCTCTGTGGAGCTATACACCCCACTCCTGACCTCCCAGTGTTTGCCAGTTTCCAGTGTGACCACTGCCCTACCCCTGGTCGGAGTCTCGCCGCGTGATGGTGCCCACTGATGCTGTGGATGGATCTGTGTGGACCAGGAGACAGCCATGGACAGAGCCACTTGGGGACTTTCACACCATCACAGATCTGCCATTTCATCTGTCAGCTTGTGACAGCAAAGAACTAGTGTTTATAATGACCTTAGAAACTACACTAGCCTAATAGTTCCTCATGGGTCATTGATTGCTGTTGTAGAAAGGACATTAATCAGTTACAGTTACATTATTTACTGTTTAGTGTCACCCAAATGAGGATGGGTTCCCTTCTGAGCCTGGTTCCTCTCAAGGTTTCTTCCTTTCCATCCCAGGGAGTTTTTCCTTGCCACCGTCACCACAGGCTTCTCATTAGGGATAAAATAGTCTAATTATAGAATTTAATAATTTATTCTTATTTCTAGTTAATTAGTTATTTTTTATTTTTTATTATTATTTTTCATTTTCCCCTTTCTCTGTTTTCTTCTTTTGTAAAGCTGCTTTGAAACAATGTTCATTGTAAAAGGTGCTATACAAAATAAACTGAATTGAATTGAATTGAAATATGCAGATAAACTGTAATAATGTGTATGTATATTTAGATTACATTATCCTCTGCTCAGGTTCTTACATGTAGTTCTTTCTCTGCTGCAATGTTGTGATGATATTGTAATACTTTATCAGTAAAAGTTTTGTAAATGATTGTAATATGAAACAGGGAGAGTGTAACATGTCCACTGTGTGTGCAGGTAAAAGGCCGCTCTCAGCCATGTGCCCAACCATCATCTCTGACAAATACAACAAAGTTAAAATGGTGGTTGGAGCTTCAGGTGGGCCGAGGATCATCACGGCAACGGCTCTGGTAACACACACAACTTTAATCATTCTTTAGTCCAACTGTCTGTCTATCCATGTTCAGTATTTATCCATCCATCCACAGTTAACCCATCAGTATATTAATTTTTTTGTTTGTGCATTCATCCATCTGTTCTTCTATCTGTTTGTTCATACATTGCGGCAACTCAGAGCTGCGAGAGGCAAAGCACAGACACAGAGAGGGATTGTAGTGACACAAATGTAGGATTTATTCAGCAGTGAGGCCGTTCAAAATCAGCTGTTTTAATGCTGGGCTCCTGCTCGGTGTTGGACCTGAAACAAGAGGTCCTGCAATGCAAGGAACTATTGAGTTATCTGGGCATTAGTATCTTTAGCTTTGGCCATCCACTGTAGCAGTGCATGGTCCGTTACCAGTGTGAAATGCCAGCCGGCCAAATAGTACCTGAGTTCCTCAATGGCCCACTTGATTTTGAGGGCTTCACACTCTACTGATGCATACCAGCTCTCGTAGAGGCCTGGGTGCTTCTCCCCTTCCCAGAGGCCTGGGTGCTTAGCCCCTCGGTTTTGTGGGTGATAGACAGACATCCTCAGGTGCTTAACCTGCAATTGACAGCACAGATCAATTATAAGACAAAAGACAAAGCGCATACCTTGGTCTGTAAGGTTTTCACAGTTGGCTACAGTGCTCTGTGTGCTGGTATAAGAGCCCCTGGTAGACAAAGAAGTGGGTAGGCGGCAAACTCTGCATGGTGACTAACTTCTCACCCCCCAGCTCTTGCACCTGGCCCCAACAATGTTTGAGGTGAACATCCTCATTCTGCTCCCGACCGAAACTGCAGAACATTGATTATACCCACGAGAATCAGCCATTAACCCTCTCGTTCCAGATTGTCACCAGTTTTACTGTGGGCCTCACAATGGCCAGTTGGGCCAGGGATATGGTACTACCGGAGTCGAGGAGGGTGGAGAGA
Organism: Hemibagrus wyckioides; assembly: GCF_019097595.1. Classification (NCBI taxonomy): domain Eukaryota; kingdom Metazoa; phylum Chordata; class Actinopteri; order Siluriformes; family Bagridae; genus Hemibagrus; species Hemibagrus wyckioides. Next base: position 946,601 of record NC_080714.1, read on the forward strand.
GGCCGACTGTTGACTTCCATTTCCATGGTGGGGCTTTGTGGAGTGGTGGGTGCATGCAGGGAGCAGTTGGCCAGGGCTTAAAGGATTTAAGCAGCATGAGCAGCTCAGGCTCAGTTGGCTTGGGCTTATCATTTATGGGTTCCCTGTCAGCGTGGCTCTCTGGGTGCCTCCTCTCTCTGCAAAGGGTGGCTCTGGGGTGATGTAAGGTCAGGGGAAGTTGCTCACCCTCGCTAATCTCTAGGGTCACTTGGGCACTTTTGAGGGCCTCCAGCATGGGAGTAGCAGGACCACTGAGACTGACAGCCTTCTGTTTTTCCAGTGGCAGGGCATGCAGGAAGCAGTCCATCACCAACCTGTCCACTACCTCCCCAGCAGACAACCAGTCAGGCTATAGCCAGCATCTCATTGTGCACAGTAAAGCATCTGTTGGTGCTCAAGTGGATAGGTCCACTTGTGAAATTTGGCCACAGTGGTGACATGAGAGTGGCTGCAGCGAACCAGCATCTCATTCTTTAGTGTGGATTTTTGGTGTCTGCATCACTGAGAGAAAAGTAGACCAGCTGCTGTTCTCTGGAGAGGAAGGGAGCTGGTCTCTGCAAGGTGTTTGAACTCTTGGTCCATGGGTGCTGTGTTCATGCCAACATTCTCCACCAGTGTGCCATCTTAGAGCTGAGAGGAGCAGAACACAAACATGGAGAAAGGTTGTAGTGACATAAATATAGGTTTTATTCAGCAGTCAGACTGTAAATCAGCAGTTTTAAATGTACCAAAATAAGTGCTTAAAGAGAGACAAATAAGTGCTCTTAAAACAGAAAGTGAAAGTAAAAGGTGGCAGCCTTAGCAGAGTGTTGGAGGAGCTCTCAGTGGTGGGGAGTAATCTGTATATCCACCGATATGGCCACACACAGCATGTCAGTGAATGGTTTCCTCTCGGTCACAGGTGATCCTGAACTCTCTGTTTTTTAACTATGATCTGAAGAAAGCTGTAGAAGAACCCAGGTTCCACAACCAGCTGAACCCCAACTACACTCTGTTGGAGCAGGACTTTGAGAAGGTGTGACTGGATTATTAGCATCAGGATGCATGTTTAATTGAATTAGACTGAGACTTGATTTGTCTTCATTACATTAACCCAGGAAAACAACTCCTACATGACAGCACAGTTAAATTTACTAAAAATACAACACAAAGATTTATCTGTCTCATTTAAAAGAGTCATTCAATTAAAAGAACAATTCATTTTGAATCAACTGCTCATCATTTATCTCTTCCACTGGAACAAGTTTCTTATCTGAGCCTATGAGCATCATTACAACAAACTTTCTTCTTTTGCACACTTAATAATAATTTACTATTACAGAGTCTTGCAGATGGACTGGAGCAGAGGAGTCATGTGATAGAGGAGTGGAAGAGTTCCCTTGCAGTGGTCGAGGCCGTGATGAGGCAGGATGATAAGATCTGCGCTGAATCAGACCCTCGGAACGGAGGACATCCCACTGGCTACTGAAACTCACTTTAACTATCAGCTTTTATCTGAATGAATAAAACTCATTACACAGTTTTTAAACCTCCACATGTCTTCAGGTGCTGTTTTATTATGAATTATTTGATAGAAATCTTTTTCACACAGTTGATGGAAAAAGTTGATTCTTTAATGTTACAAATTATTTCTCAGATCGTCTGGATCACTTTACTGCTCCTCACATTCCTCCTGAATGCTGCAGCCTTCAGTTTAGCCCAATTTTAATTTTTTGTATTGTGTGTTGGAAGTATACACCAATCAGGTATAACATTCTGAGCAGTGCAAGGTGAAGTGAATAAGACTGATGATCTCCTCATCATGGCACCTGTTAGTGGGTGGGATATATTAGGCAACAAGTGAATATTTTGTCCTCAAAATTGATGTTAGAAGCAGGAAAAATTGACAAGGATGTGGACATAAGGATTTAAGTGAGTTTGATGAAGGGCCAAATTGTGATGGCTAGACCACTGGATCAGAGCATCTCCAAAACTGCAGCTCTTGTGGGGTGTTCCCGGTCTGCAGTGGTCAGTATCTATCAAAAGGGGTCCAAGGAAGGAACAGTGGTGAACCAGCGACAGGGTCATGGGTGGCCAAGACTTATTGATGCACAGGAAGCCAAGGCTGGCCCGTGTGGTCCAATCTAACAGACTGTTAGACAGCAATCTACTGTTGCTCAAATTACTGAAGAATTAATGCTAATGTTAATGCTGGTCCTGATAGAAAGGCGTCAAAATACACAGTTCATCACAGTTTGTTGTGTATGGGGCCGCATACCGCATACCAGTCAGAGTGCCCATGCTGACCCATGTGCACCACCGAAAGCATCAACAATGGGCACATGAGCATCAGAACTGAACACGGAGCAAAGGAATTAGGTGGCGTCGTTTGATGGATCACTTTTTTTTTACATCACCGGCTGGCCAGGTGCATGTGCTTCTCTTAGCTGGGGAACACATGGGACCAGGATGCAAGTGTCCTGTTTTGGTGAGTGTTCTACTGGGAAACCTTGGGTCCTGCCGTCCATGTGGATGTTACTTTGACACTACTGTTTGTCTGTTTGTCTGTTTATATGTTTGTTGTTTTCTTGTGTTGTTTCTCATGTAAAACTGCTTTGAGACAATGCTCTTTGTTAAAAGCGCTATACAAATAAAATTTAGTTGAATTGAATTGAACACATACCATCTACCTAAGCATTGTTGCAGACCATGTACACCCTTTCATGAAAATGGTATTCCCTGATGGCTGTGGTCTCTTTCAGCAGGATAATGCGCCATGACATAAAGCAAAAATGGTTCAGGAATGATTTAATGACCACAACAACCAGTTTGAGGTGTGGACTTAATCCAATCCAGCATGTGAGACTCCACCTCACAACTTACAGGACTTAAAGAATCTGCTGCTAACATCTTGTTGCCAGATACCACAGCACACCTTCAGGGATCTAGTGGAGTCCATGCCAGATGGGTTAGGGCTGTTTTTGGCAGCAAAAGGGGGACCAACAAAATATTCAGCTGCTTTCAGGCATCTCAAACACCGTTTCACCTCGGCTCCCATTCTCCACCATCCAGACCCATTTATTGTAGAGTTGGACACATCAAACTGTGGAATTGGGGCAGTGCAACCCCGAAGTCATGACAACCAAGGTAAACTCTTGCCCTGTGCAATGTTCTGCTGTAAAATGACCCCTGCCGAGGTTAACTATGACGTGGGGAACAGGGAATTATTATCGATTAAAGAAGCACTGGAGGAGTGGCATCATTGGATCACAAGAACACAGATCACAAGAACCTCAAATACCTCAAGAACGCTGAATATTTAAACCCACGCCAGGCCCGATGGGCTCTCTTCTTTTCCAGGTTTAATTTCACAGTGACTTATCGACCCAGCACCAAGAATGGAAAGGCTGATGCCCTCTCTGATGACCCAACACAGAGGCTCTTAGATGCTGAACCCATCCTCCCACCTACCATCATCACTGCACATTTTCCCCAATGTGTTCTGCCTCTATGGTCTCCCTGAGAATATAATTTCTGACAGAGGATCCCAATTTACTTCTTGAGTGTGAAGAGCATTCTGTGAGAAGCTGGGAGTAAATATCAGTCTCACATCTGGCTACCACCCTCAATCTTACGTCCAAGTGGAGTGCCTCAACCAAGAAATTGGTCATTATTTGAGGTCTTATTGTGGCCAAGACCAACACGAACGGAGCAAATTCCTCCAGTGGGCTGAAAATGCTCAAAACTCCCTTAAACACTCCTCTATTGACCTCACTCCCTTCCAATGGGGTTCCAGCCACCACTGTTCCCATTTTCAGATGACCCGTCAGATGTTCCCTCAGTGGACGATTGGTTTGAACATAGCCAAGCAGTGTGGGAGAGTGCCCATGTTCGTCTTCAGAGAGCCATCAGGTACCAATGTCTACAAGCAGATTGATGCAGAAGAAACCATCTCCCTTACCAACCTGGCCAGTTTGTGTGGCTTCCTACATGGAATCTAAAGCTCAAGATGCCCAGCAGAAAGCTCAGCCCCAAGTTTATTGGGCCATTTAAGATTCTCCGCCAGATTAACCCTGTGACTTATCATCTCTAGCTCCTGCCTGGGTATCAGATCTCCCTGTCTTTTCATGCATCACTTCTCAAAGCTGCCCATACCACCCCCAACTCTGAGAGATTTAACCCTATGCCACCTCTGCCACTTGATGTTGAAGGATCTCGTGATTGCTACTTCTGTTTTTTGGACTTTCTGCCTGTTTTTGTCTTTGTGATTTTGCCTGCTGTTTTGGACTGTTTACTATCCTGGTTATTAAACCGCATATGGATTCTATACCATCTGCTCCCATGAATTCATCACACTGAGATTATTCTGATACTCAATCTTATTTTAACACATACTTTATGTTATGAGATTAACTGTGTGACAAGGTAATAATGTAAGGTGTGTGTATGTGTGTTTACATGAGTGTATGTGTGTGTGTGTGAGTTTGTGTATGTTTATATGAATGTGTGTGGGTGCATGTATTTGTTTTTTAAATCAGTGTGTGTGTATGTGTGTATGTTTATATAAGTGTGTTTACATGAGTGTGTGTGTGTGTGAGAGAGAGAAAGAGTGTTGTCGGAACTCAGAGTCCCCTCCGAGTAGACATATCACAGGGTGGAATCTTTAATTGTACCAATTTCTATTATTTCAATAATCTTACCAAATAAAGTCAATAAACTATCAAATACTTAGCCGAAATGAAGGAGATCTCAGTCAGCAGATGAGAAGAAGCAGGTTTCTTTATTCAGCCATGCAGTCAATCACATGCATTTCTGAAGAGAGCAGCTGGTCTCAAAAAAACCCAAAAAAATTCCCTTCTTCTTATACCTCAGACGCCCCATGTCGCCTCCTCTTCCAAATTTAAATATTTCTAGAAATTTCCACATTATACTCAATGTATGTATACTTTTAATCCCTCCTTCCTTAATTAACATACTTACTATATTTTCGTATTTGTCCCCATACCACCCCCTTAGTTAAAACATCCTCCCTTTGATGACATCAAACAACCTTTTGGGTACATGATGTATACAGCAACAATGTGCATGTATGCACGTACTGACCAACGTCGATGTCAAAATTAGATGTGCTTCAATTTCTCGGAAAACCATACTTCTATTTCTAAGTTTAACTGTCTGTGTCGAACTAAATGTGCTCCTCTGTTGCCTATTAAGCAATGCTAAAGCTGATAAGATGCCTAGGTTATGTCTAGGTTATGTCTGTCTGGGTGACTATTCTTGGTGAAATTCCCCTTACTTTGCATTTTTCAGCGCAAAAACATCCCCTCTATTTCACCCATCTCAGCACTTCTTGATGATTATGAAAGTTACACATGTGCATTAATCAAAAGCTCCAAAGCTCCAAAGCCTAACATTATAAAGGTTATATACTTGATATATTTGCATTACTCAAAAGCTTTAGTCAGCCATTAGAGGGCCTCAGGCGCACTTCTGTCAAGGCCACATGTTGTACTGCAGTCATCCACTAGAGGGCCTCAGGAACACTTCAGTCAGGGCTACATGTTGTACTGCAGTCATCCACTAGAGGGCCTCAGGAACACTTCAGTCAGGGCTACATGTTGTACTGCAGTCATCCACTAGAGGGCCTCAGGAACACTTCAGTCAGGGCTACATGTTGTACTGCAGTCATCCACTAGAGGGCCTCAGGAACACTTCAGTCAGGGCTACATGTTGTACTGCAGTCATCCACTAGAGGGCCTCAGGAACACTTCTGCTGCACCTCTGTGTGATGATGCTCCGCCTAACGGAGAGAAACAAACACAACACACGTGAGCTTAAAACTGAAAGTAACTCTGAATGCACTAAACTGACATGAACCTCAGAGTTTATAATGTGTGTGTGTGTGAGTGTGTGTGTGTGTGAGTGTGTGTGTGTGTGTAGTTAGCACATGCTGGAAGGCGCTCTTAGGTGAAATAGAAAAAGAAACAGAAGAAGTTGTGTATTGTGATCAGGTGAAGAAGAGACTAAGAAGTTTCTGCAGAAACTGAATATTAGAAGCTCACTCAGGAGGAAATGGAGGTGCGAGATGATGAACAGCTGCATGGTCCATGGACTGAGAGAAGAAAGTCAAGGTAGGAAATAAAAAGGTTTAATTTTCTTGGGTAATAAATTTCTACTGATGCTGGTATTGTGGAGTAAATAAGAGTTTGTTTTCTGGGCCAATGAAATAAATATATTAAAAAAGGAAAGAGAAAGTTCAGAGAGTGAAATTAAATTAATAGAATAAATTGATGATGGTTTATTTACTTTATAATATAAGAATATTCTATAAATACTAATATTGATAAATAAATGTTTGATTTGAGAAGAAATGACATTTAGATCTTAGATCATTAAAATAATGTGAACAAACCATGAAAGAAAGATGGACACATTTCCACACCATTATTAGCCATCATATTAGAAAGTAGAATTGTACTTTGGACTTTGTCTCACTCTCTCAGCCTGTCTCTCTTTCACTGTCTGTCTGTCTGACTCTTTTTCTCTCGCAATGTCTTCTGTATTTCCTGTCTATCAGTCTCTTGTTCACTTTTGGTATTTCTCAGTGTGTGTGTGTGTGTGAGAGAGAGAGAGAGAGAGAGAGAGAGAGAGAGAGTGTGTTCGCAAAATGTTGTTCTCCAGAAGTCACACTGCTGCACCTGTAATGCTCAGTATTTTTAAAGGTTTCCTGTTTTGCGTGTGACAAAAATTGCAAAAACACACATCACATCACATCACACACTCGTCTTCATGCTTGGACGGTGCGAGTTACAGTAGTGTGACTGCTGGAACAGTGGCAGCTGGTTTCTGGATTCTGTATCATTACTGCTAAGATAAAATACTGAAAATGTTACTGTTAAAGTCAGCTGTTAAAGCATGCAGACATCTACTGTGAATCATGTCATTTGAGTTCAAGGTAGGTTTATTATCAGTAATGAAATAATGAAGGTAATCATTAAACACACACACACACACACACACATGCACACACACTGGAAAGTTACCTTATCAATCACAGGCCTTCTTTCTTTCTGGCTTTCAAGTTTCTCAATGAGCTTCAGGTTAAAGTCAGTCATCTCAGTGACCAGTCTCTTTTCCACTGACCGCATAGCCAGTGCATTCATTAAGAAGTGCTGGAAAAGCACAGAGTGGAAGCTCCACCTCCATCACATTTACATTTACATTTCTGGCATTTAGCAGATGCTCTCATCCAGAGCAACGTACGAAAGTGCTTTAAGTCTCTATCATGAATACATTAGCATTGGTTCAGTAGATTACAGACTCAGGATAACATCAACCTAAAACTGGTGTTTTTTTTAAACATATAATAATACATAAACAGGGAAAGATAACAGCTAGTTTAAGTGTTTCAGGAAGAGGTAGGTCTTCAGACGTCGTTTGAAGATGGTCAGTGACTCGGCTGTATGGACATCTAGGGGAAGTTCATTCCACCACCTCGGTGCCAGAACAGAGAAGAGTCTAGATGAAAAAACCATCACGTGACTGATGCTGAATTGGAAGATTGGGTCGATCTGCTCCAAGCTCCTTGATTCTTTTCTTTTTCTCCTCCAAACACATTGTGAAAGGATATTTTTTTTAAAGAACTTAATTTTCATCTTGAGATATTTGGCTTGCTTCCACATTAATCAGTACCTGTCCATTAACTGACCATCTGCTGAGTGCTAATGAGACTCGTTGAGAATGGTCCAATCACATGAGGCCAAATATAGAAAAAAAAATATTGTTTTGCTAACAACAAAAGTGGTGGGTTCAAGGACAATTTGAAAGAAGCCAATCAGAGCTCAGCTTCAAGTCACATGTTTTTCACATAACATAACTTACATAACTTTACGGACCTACATAGACACTCAAGTTTTGATTTTTTTATTTAAATAAATGATAATATGACTAACAGTGGAATAGTACAACTAAATGATTTGATTTTGTTATTAAAATATATAATAATCGTTAACATGTTAAGGTAGCATTCTTCTCTGGCTAACATGAAGCGCCCCCTACTGACCAGCCGCCACTGTGCTGGAGATCAACATTCTGTGAAAACACACACACACACACACACACACACACACTCACACAGACAAAGAGTTGAAGTGACTAAACCTTTCATCAGACAGAAATCTTTTTCAGAGTATAATTGTCTAAAATATGGCCGGTGTTTCTTTTCTTCTACACTGATGTATTCAGATCAGATCGATCCTTATCCCATTGTGTCATCAGCCAACAGACTCTCACGCTAAACTCCAGCTTAATGTGTCTGAACAATCTGTAGAGTTTTTTGGGACTTTTTTGGGACGCTGCATGTTTTGGGACAGCAGCAGTTCATGTTACAGTCCTAGTAACAGCCAGTTCACCTCATCATGTCTCGCTCACTGAGCATTTACAGTTTAAAACTTTAAGACACTGAGACTGAACACCAAACAATTCATTAATTAAAAGATTAAAATGTGTTTTTAATTGTTCTGATGATCACAAAACCACATGACCACATTAATGTTTGCACTGTGTTTGAACAGGATGGATGTGCTGAAATATCTTTGTGCCCTGGTTGTCGCTGTGGGTTTCGTCGTGGGCATTTGCCTATTAATAAAATGTATCTTGAAAGTCTGCTACTGCAAAGCTGCTGTCGCAGCTGACGCAGGGAAATGTTCTGAAATCGGCAGGTAGGACAAAGCAATGAGCTTCACTCTCTATGTGATGAAAACTTATTCTTACTATTCTTATTTCTCACAATTTTCAGTACCTCATCAGAGATCTACGTTAACCTCAGTCTAACACACTAAGGGTTTACACTACCAGTCAGAAGTTTGGACACACCTTTTAATTCAATGTTTTTTTCAATGTTTTTTGTTTATTTTCTACATTCTAGAACAATCCTGGAGATTTCAAAACTATGAAATAACACACATGGACTTCAGTAATCCATATGTAATGACAACAAAAACCAGTCAGTTGTTATTTTAAGACACGAAGGTCAGGTGTTCTGGAATAGTTCTTACAAGAACAGTATTGTCAAGTGCATTTGCAAAACCCATCAAGCACCATGATGAAACTGGCTCACATGAAGACCATCCCAGTAAAGCAAGATGGTGTGTGTGTGTGTGTGTGTGTCAGTGACATGTTAAAACGTGGTGGTTCTGGGGTCGATGCTGCCATTGCAACTCTGTTGTGTGTTGGACTGTTTAACGTTCAGAGCATGGGCATCGGAGGAGGACATTACTTCATCATCTATAATGGCTCTACAGGTGACATCCATCCATCCATTCATCCATCCATCTGTCTATCTGTCAATCTACCCATTCATGCATCAATCTGAAAATCTATATATCTGTCTGTCTATCTATTTGTCTATGACTCTCAGACTGGTTAAATGGGTTCATGTGAAAAGGTTTATTCAAAAAGGACCCAGGGCCAGAAATTTCTAGTCAAGTTTCAAAAAATGTCAGAAATAATAATCTGATCATCCGTCTAATCCATCTATCCATCTGACAGTTTATTGACCCACCTGATAATCCATTCATCCATTCACTCATCCTACTTCATTTAAGGCAGGGGTCCCCAACCACTGGACCGGGGATCATTTGTTACCAGGCCACACAGAAATAATAAAAACTTATTTTTGAATTATATTTTAACTCTAATTTATTGACTACAGTAGTCCCCCGTTATGTTCCAAAACCACCCGAGATAAACGAAAATCTGCGATACACGGACGCCACCCCCAAATGCTTTTTTTTTATTGTTTAAGCCATAAATTACCATCCCACACTCTTTAAACATACACAGAAAACATTTGCAAGCATATGGTGAGGTCAATTTGTAGAAACCTCACATTTATAGTGAGTACGTTTAGGTTCCTTGCCAGAAGCCTTAGATGGTGCAGAGCGTTTGGGTGACATAATAGGGTATATTAAAACCGGTGCATAAAAAACGTAAAAATACAGCATATACAAAACCAAACACTTGGGACTGGGATGCTGGAGAATTCTGCTTCCCCTTCCCCAACTGCACACATAGCCAGCAGCCAATCACAACCGTGATTAAATGAATGGAGCATTCCAATTGGCCGGACTCGTTCCTCCAGCTGTACTGTATTTTGATTTTCAGCTTTTCAGCACTGCGCTTTCCTAAACAATGCTATGTGTTCTTTGTCTTTTGAGTAAATACGCTGTACAGTATTTTATATATTATTAACATTTTACTTTATTTTACTTCATGTTTATATTTTGTAATTAATAATTATATTTTTATTAATAAATTACGTTATTTCAACATAAAAACAATTCACTATAAGGTTTGTGGATACCGCGATATACCGAGAAAATATGCAAAAAAAATTTGTTATATTCCAAATAAAAATCTGCGATATACCAGGACCGCGATATATGAACCACGATATAGATAGGGATTACTGTATCGCAGTTGTCAGGGTGTTGTAAGGTTGACCAGAGTTGACCAGAGGCAGCAGAAGTGGAATCCATATGCAGACTTCATTAGTAAAAGCAAGCATTCGATTCCACACAACAGCTAAAGGAAGAGTCAAGAAATGGGCAGAAATATCCAAAACACTTGCTGACTAACGTGTAAAGTCTTATGCAAAAAAAAATCTGCATCAGTTACAAATTTAATTTTAAATTTAATCAGTTACTTTTAAAAATCAACAATAATTCACTGAGAATTAATTAGCTAAAAGTGCACTAGTATTGTTTTTCTATCTTAGGGATGGTGGAGACAATCAACACAAAGGAAGTGGCTCCCCTAAAAGCAACAGTTGACATGTTCGGCAGCAATGCAAAGCTCGCTCAAAAAGGTGCTGCACATTCTGAACATGAACATATTCTATAAAAGTTAATCAGTACTCTACTGCTATTAGACCACAAACCTACAACCTACAGGTATAAAGAAGCCACAAATAATTAATTATTAAGAATTTTTACAGTGTGCTTAATGTACATGATACTGTGTAGGTCAAAAGGGATGTCCAGCTCTGTGGTCTGTTGTGTTTTCATGAATAACAGGAGGTCTGTCTATCGCTGTCCCCGGTGAGCTTCGTGGCTATGAACTGGCACACCGGCGTCATGGCCGCCTGCCCTGGAGGGAGCTGTTTAAGCCGAGCATCCAGCTGGCACGTGATGGCATCCGAGTGAGCAGAGCTCTTGCCGAATCCATGCGCTTTAAACTGCAGACCATTCAGGATGATCCTGTGCTGTGGTGAGGGACATCACTGTCATGGACATGTCAACATATCAGCAACACCCATGTGTTCTGTTCAGGAGGAGGCTGCCTACATAGAGAGAGTTTCTCTGTCCAAGGCTAGAAAATGTAATATAATATCCAATTTTAAATTAGAAAAGCAACCATAAAGCTTAAGTGGTAATGAGAACAGGAAGTCATGACCATATAAGGGAAGTGAACATAGATAGACAGATAGATAGATAGATAGATAGATAGATAGATAGATAGATAGATAGATAGATAGATAGATTATAATTATATTACACAGAGAAAATATAATAATTAAATTATAGTATAATGTACAGAGTGAAGCAGAACTCCAATGTGGAGTTCAGTAGATCTATGGTTGTAGGAAAAAAACTGGCCCTGAACCTGCTGGTTCTGGTGTAGATGGTTCTGTATCTCCTCCTGCACAGAAGCAGGTTGAACAGTTTATGACTCAGGTGTGAGGATGATGCCTTGGGCGGTTTTCACAACCGTTTGCAGTGATTTCTTTTCACACACCATGGAGCTGCCATACCACACTGTGATGGAGCTTGTCAAGATGCTCTCAATAATACAGTGAACTTTTCTTCTTTACTTTACTTCTTCTAAGGAACTAAAGACACTGTTGTGTCTTCTGAACCAGAGTTAAGGTGTTCAGATGCCAGGACAGATCCTCAGAGATGTGGACACCCAGAAACTTAAATCTGGAGCTCTACTTCAGACCCATTGTTGTAGATAGGGGAATGTCTGCTGCTGTTAGATTTCCAGAAGTCCATGATGAGCTCTTTGGTCTTTGTGGCATTGAGGGTGAGGTTGTTCATGGAACACCATGCTGACAGGCTTTGGATCTCCTCCCTGTAGGCTGATTCATTTTTGTTGCTGATTCAGCCAACAACTGTGGTATCATCTGCATGTTTGATGAAGAGGTTGGAGTTATGCCGCAGAACACAGTCATGGGTGAACAGGGAGTAGAGCATTGGGCTCAGCACACAGCCTTGTAGGATGCCAGTGTGGGAGAATGCACAGTATATTCATCACACATGACAGAATTAGGGCAGAATGTGGACTTTACAACTGACTGACCGATGAACACTTTACTGCCATAAGGAAAAGGATTTCTTTGAATTATAATTTAGAATTTTATTTTCTGTTACAGTGAAGTGTTCTGTGATTCCAACAAAACCATCCTGAGGGAAAACGACACAATCAGATTTCCACAGCTAGCAGACACCTACGGGAGGATCGCTGAGGAAGGAGCTGATGTTTTTATAAAGGCTCCATGGCTGAAACGATAGTGAAGGACATCCAGGCTGCAGGTACATCAGTGCTGAACTATTAAAGTTTACTACATGCTACTAGTTCTGTTAATAAACCCTGCAATGCAGATGCTAAATATCACTGAAACACATGCTAATACTCAGTACAGTACTGATGCTACCATTCACTTTAAATAAGAGGCTAATGCTCAGTGCTAATCACCTCATGTTGTATGCTAACCTGTTCCTGGTGTTGGGGTATGATCCAGGTGGCATTATAACACTTGAAGACCTGTCAGCTTACACACCAGAGTTGAATGAAAGCCCACTGAAGATAAATGTGGGAGAATACACGATGCACTTTCCAGATGCTCCATCTAGTGGTCCTGTGCTAGCGCTAATCCTCAACATTGTAAAAGGTGAGTGTGTGTGTGTGTGTGTTTCTTTGAGTGGAATAAATGGATATTAGAAGTGTCTTATCTGTATTATCCACTTAGAGTTTCTCTACTCTCTGTTAGCCACTCAGTCTTGATTAGCAATATTTGCTGGGGGAGTTAGAGACTTTTGTTGCGGCCACCAAAGAGGAGGAAAAGGGAGATGACTTAGGCAATGCGCTTGAGCAGTGGGTGTAAGTGCTAAAAACCCGAACTGGGCACAGCATGTGCAGTCTCCCCTGCTTTGCCAACTAGTGGAGCAGAGGGCAGAAGGCCTGCAGAAAGGCTGGATGACTGGCTTATAGCAGAGCTGTTTCCAGGGTCAAAAACAGACTCTATTGGCTAAAAGTGGGCTTGGAAAAGTCCCTCCAGGACTATTGAGGGGGCCCAGGAGAAGAGACACGGTCTGACATTCTGACATGCAGGGAAGCCTCAGCCTTCTGGCACCTCGCAGAGAACAGGCACGTGATTCGCAGCAATGGCTGCCACGTATAGATCAATGTAGAGGGTGATAGGCCCTCAAAGAGGCGTATCTGCAGGAACTCTAGCATTGTACTAGGCAGTGAACTAGATCCTGACACTGCTGATTTTACCAGAAGAGAAAGTTTAAAATAGTCTCCACAACCTCAGTTGGGAGGATGAAGTCTAGAAGCTGGTCACCCTCAGGGGCCAGACCAGAGGTTCTAAATCTCAGGGCGGGGGTGGAGAATCACCACCTACACATTAGAGAGGAGGCTTCTCCTGATGGGAATCTCCCAAAAATGCACCATCCAGAAGGGAAAAGAGAAAGCCACAGGGGACAGTGGATCGACTCCTCAGATGCGAACATAGCCACTTCTGCCTGGCCAAAAATTCGACCACCTATGAAGGGAACCTCCAAAGATGAGTTTCAAGAAAAAGTATTTCAGGATTAGAAACACTGCTCCCATCTTCAGGCAATCTGTGTGCCATGAGATCAGATTTTAAAGTCAGACCCTTATGGCAGAAAGGATGGAATCCCCCAGAGCGGGAGACAGATGTGCCCGCATCGTGGATGAATCCCAAATTATCCCCCAGAAGGTGGTTCTCAGAGAAGGAGACAGCACACACTTAACTGGGTTGAGGCCTAGGGACCTCATGTGGGCAAACATGGCTTTTCAATTACTGTCTTCCCTTGACTGAACCAAAATGAGCCAGTTATCTGGATAATTACAGTACATGGAAACCCCGGGGTGCAATGATACCAGAGCAGCTTCCAAGAACTTTGTGAGGGTGAGCAATAAGACTAGGCCTAAAGGGAGAACCTGGCACCGGTATGCTTCACCTCAAAAGCAATCCAGGGGAGTCTCCTGTGCTCTGTCAAGATGCCTATGTGAAGATTGGCACCCTTCAGGAATATTCTGTAGCCTTTTCCCACAGAACCCATTGTAACACACCCGGCAGAAGTTTCCACACTGTCAGGTGGTCTGAGAGAGGTGTTAGCCTCTTGCTGTTCTCACCTCACATAGTGTCCTGAAACAGCAAGCTGGCAGGAAGAAACCCAGGAGGTGGCAACACATAAGAAACATGGGAGGTCATGGTTAAACCCTGAAGCACCGGAGGTGGCAGGGTAGGCAGCAGTGGAAATGACCCTTAAGGGTCATCCCTGAAACCCTAGCCCTCAGGCATTAGGAGTCATTTCTGGCCCACCTGGCGGAGACCTGCCCCTAAGCACTTGCCACCCACCCAGATTTTACATGGGGGGCTCAGGCTGCAATGCAAGCCTGCTTTTCCTGCCTCAAAAAGCCAGGCTGGGGCTGGTGGCTACTAGTTGATAGCCCTAGATCTTTGCTGCAGTGAAGGAAGAACAGTCACTTAGGAGACATCAGAACATCTAAAAGGAAGGTTTTGTCCCCTTCTTTTATCTCTGTCAGATTGGCTCTTTGTGGCAAACAAATGGTTTTGTATGGTTTTGGCTCTGTGCTACAAACTGCTTTTGTATGCAGCACCACACCAGCTTAACCAACAGGATTATAGGCCTTCCCTAGATGCAGACTTTCTTCATGCAGGCAATGAAAGGAAAAGATAGCCTGTGAGCACTTCTTCAACCCTCTGCATCGCCACATAACCATGTTCATCAAGGCCCATAATGGCTGAATAGTCAGCAGTGGCTGAGGAGAAAGAACAGGCAGAATAAGTATTATTCCACAACCTCAACACCTCAGTGTGGAGGTATTGGGTAAATGGGAGACGCTTACATGGAGACGGAAGGTGGCGTGAAGTTAGTCAAGATTGTCAAGCTCATAGCAGACAACAGTAACCTTTCTTCATGTCAATCTAAGCTAAGTTTAGCAACCGGATATGTGATATGGCAATTCGAATGCTGTTTGCTCATTGTTGCATTACATCCTCATCTAGGTCAGAAGAAATCACAAAGCAAGCTCCCGGAGCCGAGGAAGAAAGGGATTCATGAAGCCGTGAAACCATTACCGAATCCGGCACCGCCTCAACAGATGTGGGACTCAAGCCACGAGGCACAATTGCTTGGCTGGTATTACAAGCAAGTAAATTCAGAATAAGTTTAGTGACAGTGTGCAAAACTCGACAGCATGACCGTCACTGAATGCTTTCTCTCAAGAAGCATTTCAGTGGCATACTGTTCATCATCGCCCACTTCGAGCTCCTCAGAGTCTGATGAAGATAATAATAATTTCTCTTTCGGGAGAAATTGCAAAGCAAGCTCCCAGAGCCAAAGTGGGGAACTCTGAATCAGGTTAAAGGGCAAGAGAAAGTGGATCACCTGTCTCTTGTTCCGCCTCCACTAACTCGACCTGCAAGACCCATGATCTACATCAGAGTCACGAGGCGCAGGGGCTTGGCAGGAGATGCATGCTCTTTCTAAACTTGCTATCTTTTCCTATTGTTGCATTAATATATATATATATATTAGAGATGCAACAATACAGTTAACCTACAGTTCAATATGTACCGCGGTTTTTAACCACGGTTTTCGGTTCGGATGGCTTGGCAAATTAAAGTTTTTTTTTTATTATTCTTTGCTTAGGTGACAGGAACAGTAAGTATGTTAAGAAGAAAAAAAAAACTGGTTTTAGTTGTGCTTTTTTTCCCCCAATCCGCTCTATAATGAACAGTAAAGGTGAGACAACTCTCTGTTGCCCGCGAGGTCCAACTATCTGTTATTAGAGCAAGGCTTTGCGCTTTAGCCAATTGGTTTTAGATTTTTTTGTGCGTTTTTTCGTAGAGATCGGGAAAAAAGGCCGTGTCGGTAGTGTGTAACATGGTTTGAGCACTTTTAGTTGCCGAAAGCCCACATCACAGAAAACGGCTGCAAATCTTTAGCAATTATGATGTTATAATTATTTTTTGTGTCTCTCGGAACCAGTTGTGTCTGAATGCTGGAAGGAATCAGATAGGGGACTGTTGCTTTTTGGATGCCTGTGTTACCTGCTCTGCCATCCTGCTTCCACACAGTGATATCTCTGGGTGATGGAGCTGCAGATGTGTGGTCATGTTGGAAGTATTTCCATGTCAGTATGTAACTCGTGTGTAACACTGCTTAAACAAAGTCATTTTTTTTGTTTAGCGTTTTTGTTTCATCAGCATCATAGTCAACAACAAATCCAAAATGTTCCCACAACACAGATTTGAAAGACGGAGCCACTTCTTCATATTTGTCTCACTTCACTGCTCTCCAGGGTTAGAGTGAAATCTGACACCAGCATCGCAAGCATGGTTACCGCCCCTAACTTTAGTGCTCACTGATTGGATATTTACTCATGAGGAGGTGTGTCTGTCTCAGCGCGTAGACATACAGTACAGGCAAACACAAACAGGCGGTTCAGAGAGTAATAAAACACATGGTTATTATTGTTTTATGGAAAAACCGAAAAACCATGGTTCACATACACGTATTGAACCGTGGAGGTCGTACTGAATGGTTCAATATTATATTGAGTATTGTGGCATCCCAAATATATATATATATATTTGGGATGTATATATAATATATATACCTTCTTTTTCCCTAGTTTAGACAGACAGGACAAACAATTACCACAAACATACACAGAGCACTTTCTGAAGACAAAGAAGCGGGAGTAATGGGACATAGATGACCTGTTATAGTCCTGCTGGCACACTCCGCTTCATCACATGAACTACCTGAGCCGATAAATCGGCATGGTTTTACTCAGAGCTTCAGGCAGGTCTACCTCCTGTGCTTAGGCTGTTCATTTGAATCTATTCCATCTGCTAAGGTAGGATTCTGACTTTTGTGTACTATTTGTTTAACTTGGTTGGTTCTAGAGTTATTTGAACTGTGTTATATTGTATAGCTTGTTGATCCTTTAGTGTTGGTCTGTGGTTCTTAGTTGTCTCAGGTGATTAATCAAGAGTAGTTTCAGTCTCTCTTAAGGTGTGAATTGTGGGCAGGGCTTACTAATTTATATTGAAGGCTTTCCACTGCAGATAGCTCTGCCAAGAGTCAAAGAGTCAAAGAAGCATTATTGTCACTTCAACCATATATAGCTGATGCAGTACACAGTGAAATGAAACAATGTTCCTCCTAGACCAAAGGTGCTACACATAACACAGACAAAGTACAGAGACGCAGACAAACATAGAGCTAAACATAGAGATAAAAACTAAACTATACTTAAGGTGCAATCTTTAAACTAGACATATAACAGAAGTGCACAGGATGACAAGACAAGACAGTGCAGACAAACAACATATAGACCGACTTTGTGCAAGACAGTGAGTGCAAATATTAAAGTGACACATGTAAACAGGATCACAGGATCAATATAAAAAATGTAAAGTGAAATGTAAAGTGGCATGTGCGTGCAAACAGGGCAATTTGTGTGTGTGTGTGTGTGTCTGTCTGTCTGTGTCCAGCACAGTTCAGACCTGTTAATATCTTAAATAGTAAGTGTTTACTCACATACTTTTCTTGTTCTGTTAGATTCTTAATTCATACTTAACCTCACTTTGACTAGACCACAGACATGTGCCTCAAACCCATCTCTGTTGTTACCTCTTACAGACAACGACAGTCTCACATGCAGAGGTCATGTTTCCAGCAATCTCATCCACACTCAGGAGTCTTGGAATTTGTGGAACAGCATGGGAATGGTATGCTTCCTACCTGGATGGTCACTCGTATCAGGTAACATGGAAGGGATTGACATCTGCTCCATGCAGACTCTCTACTGGTGTCCCACAAGGCTCAGTACTTGGTCCTCTCCTTTTCTCCCTCTACACCCACTCTCTTGGCAAAGTTATATCGTCACATGGCTTTTAATACCACTGCTATGCTGATGACACCCAACTTATCTTCTCCTTCCCTCCCTCAGATACCACAGCTTCTGCCCGGATCTCAGCGTGTCTGGCAGACATTTCATATTGGATGACAGCTCATCAGCTGAAACTTAATCCCAGCAAAACTGAACTGCTGGTCATCCCAGGTGATTCATCCCCAGCCCATGATCTTGCATTATCTCTGAACAACTCAATGATTTCCCCTTCAGCCACTGCTCGCGACCTTGGGGTAACCATGGACACTCTACTGTCCTTCTCCACCCATGTTGCTAATGTGACATGCTCATGTCGGTTTCTTCTGTACAACATAAAAAGGATTTGACCGTTCCTATCCACACAGACTGCAGTGCTCAAGTGCTTGTTCAGTTTCTGGTTATTTCGAGACTGGACTACTGCAACTCTCTACTGGCAGGTCTTCCTCTGAATGCAATTTGTCCACTGCAAATGATCCAAAATGCAGCCTCACGGCTTGTTTTCAACCTGCCTAAGTTCTTCCACACCACCCCACTGCTGCGTTCTCTCCACTGGCTTCCAGTAGCTGCATCAGATTCAAAACACTGATGCTTGCCTACAAAGCCAAGAATAGACCAGCACCATCTTACCTCATCTTATATCTACCCTCCTCTGTTGTCTCAGTCTCAAACAGTGGTGGTAGGTGGGCTCTGGAACCGCCAGTCTGCTGTAAGGAAGGCTGATTTCATCTCAGCTTTAGCCTCCCACTATTCCTTTGATTTTCTGGCACTACCCGAGACCTGGATATTCCCACAGAACACTGCTGTACTGGCTGCTCTATCCTCTGCCTATGCTTTCTTCCACTCACCATGAGAATCAGGCAGGGGTGGTGGTACAGGTCTGCTGTTGTCACAGAGATGGTGTTTCACACCCCCATTGTCTCATCTAACCATCTCTTCTTTTGAATTCCATGCAGTTTCAGTTATCTCTCCGGTTAAACTCTTCATCATTGTCATCTACTGCCCTCCTGGTCACCTAGGAGACTTCATGGAAGAAATGGACACTCTCCTCAGTCTTCCTTTCTGACAGCACCCCTCTGATGGTCCTTGGAGGTTTCAATCTCCCATCCGACAAGATTCAGTCTTCTGGCCTTCTGACTCTTCTAAATTCGTTCTCCTTGTCATTCAACAGCTGCCCTCTGACACAAAGGGAGGAAAAGTCCTCGACTTGGTCATCACCTACCCTTCCCCAGCTACAAATATTACTGCTACCCCACTTCACATCTCAGATCATCACTTGGTTTCCTTCACTATCATTCTCCCTGTCCTACCCAAACGTAACTCCCAGCACCTCTCAAATCTCGACTAGACACTGATCTCACCTCTCATCGTACACTTCTATCCAGATTCTCTTCAGACATGACTTCTGCCAAGACTTCCTTCTACAAGGAAAAGCTTGAAGCTTCTGCACAAAACCCCCGAAAGCTCCACAACATCTTCTCTGCTTTACTCAACCCTCTGACTCCACCTGCTCCATCCTCCCTGACTGCTGAAGATTTTGTCACTTTTTACACAGAGAAGATTGAGAAGATCTGCCAGACCTTCACATCTGACCCAACTTCATCTACATTACACAGTCAGGACTCAGCTTCTCCCTTACTGAAGCATCTCTAAACCATAGCAGCAGAAGAGGTTTTGCAAATCATCCAGTCCTGCAATCCTACCACCTGCCCACTGGATCCAATCCCTTCTACTATGCTCCAGACCATCTCACCTAACTTCCTGCCCTTCATCACCACAGTCATCAATGAATCCATAACATCTGGTCAGGTACCAACTGCCTTTAACAAAAACAAGAGTTATCCCTATACTGAAGATACCTGCTTTGGATGCTTCTGACATCAGTAATAACAGACTGGTATCACTTCTCTCCTTTCTTTCAAAAATTCTCAAACAAATTGTTTATAATCAGCTGTCTGACTATCTCCTGCAGAATAACCTCCATGATACCAACCAATCTGGCTTCAAAGCAGCACATTCCACAGAGACTGCCTTTTGCTAGATCAGCCAAGCTGTCATCGGTCCTCATCCTCCTCATCCGTTTTGCAGCATTTGACACTGTTAACCACAAGACTCACTTGTCCATGCTCAGGAGTCTTGGAATTTGTGGAACAGCATGGGAATGGTTTGCTTCCTACCTGGATGGTCACTTGTATCAGGTAACATGGAAGGGATTGACATCTGCTCCATGCAGACACTCTGCTGGTGTCCCACAAGGCTCAGTACTTGGTCCTCTCATTTTCTCCCTCTATACACACACTCTTTTGGCAAAGTTATATCCTCACATGGCTTTTAATACCACTGCTATGCTGATGACACCCAACTTATCTTCTCCTTCCCTCCCTGAGTTACCACAGCTTCTGCCCGGATCTCAGCGTGTCTGGCAGACATTTCATATTGGATGAGAGCTCATCAGCTGAAACTTAATCCCAGCAAAACTGAACTGCTGGTCATCCCAGGTGATTCATCCCCAGCCCAAGATCTTGCATTATCTGTGAACAACTCAATGATTTCCCCTTCAGCCACTGCTTGCAACCTTGGGGTAATCATGGACACTCTACTGTCCTTCTCCTCCCATGTTGCTAATGTGACACGTTCATGTCGGTTTCTTCTGTACAACATAAGAAGGATTCGACTGTTCCTATCCACACAGACTGAAGTGCTCAAGTGCTTGTTCAGTCTCTGGTTATTTAGAGACTGGACTACTGCAACTCTCTACTGGCAGGTCTTCCTCTGAATGCAATTTGTCCACTGAAAATGATCCAAAATGCAGCTTCACGGCTTGTTTTCAACCTGCCCAAGTTCTTCCACACCACCCCACTGCTGTGTTCCCTCCACTGGCTTCCAGTAGCTGCATCAGATTCAAAACACTGATGCTTGCCTACAAAGCCAAGAATAGACCAGCACCATCTTACCTCAAAGATCTTATTAATCCTCACACTGCACCTCGCTCTCTCCGATCCACTAGCACTGTTGGACTGGTCCCACCATCTCTCAGGGCAAAAGGTAGGTATACGTCTAGACTCTTCTCTGTTCTGGCACCGAGGTGGTGGAATGAACTTCACCTAGATGTCCGTACAGCAGACTCTCTGACTGTCTTCAAACGGCGCCCTAAAGCACTTAAAATAGCTCTTATTTTTCTCTGTTTTATTTATTGTTATAAAAAAACACACATCAACTCAATTTTAGATTAATGGTATCCTAAGTCTGTAACCTACCGACCCAGTGTTAATATATTCATTGATAGAGACTTAAAGCACTTTTGTACTTGTATCGCTCTGTATAAGAGGGTCTGCAAATGCCAGAAATGTAAATGTACCTCTGAACAAAATTTGTCTACTGCAAATGACCCAAAATGCAGTCTTGTTTTCTACGTGCCACACCACCCAACTGTTCTCCCAGACCACCCCATTGCTGCGTGCCTCCTCTGGATTCCGGGAACTGCATCATATTTAACACACTGATGCTTGCCTACAAAGCCAAGAATGGACTAGCTCCATCTTTCCTCAAAGTTCTTATTACTCCTCACACTGCACTTCGCTCCCTCAAATCTACTAGCACTGCTCAGGTAGGTCATGCACTGGTCCACCATCTCTCAGGATAAGAGGTTAATTATACATCAAGACTCTTTTCTGTTCTAGCACCGCGGTGGTGGAATTAGCATCCCCTAGACATCTGAACAGCTAAGTTACTGGCTGTCTTCAAATGACAGATGAAGACCTACATCTTCCTGAAGCACTTAAACTCTCAAAATTTGCTTTTATTTTCCCTGTTTGTTTTATGTAGTTTTTAAGGCTGACGGTATCGTAAGTCTGTGACCTATTGAACTAGTGTTCATGTATTTACTGATAGAGACTTCAAAGCACCTTAGTATGTCTCTTTGGATAAGGGCATCTGCCAAATGCCAGAAATTTAAATATAAATGTAGTGTAGGTCACAAAGGATCCCAGGGTAACTTCTACCCAACTAAAGGCCTTACTTACATATGCTAATGTTAATGTTCACAAATCAATCATTAGAAGAAAACAGAACAACTGTGGTGTTCATGACAGGGTTGCAAGGTGGAAGCTGCTTCCAGACTGTAGTTATAGATCATACGGACAACCCAGAAGGCTACTGGAAGGATGCGGTGTGGACAGATGAGAGTTATGTTAACGAAAGGAAAACATTGCAATCCAACATAAGGATATGCAATTCTTCTCCCATCAGTAAAACATGGTGGTGGTAGTATCATGGTTTTGGCATGGTCTCCTGCTTCTGGGCTAAGGGCGCTTGCTATTATTGATGGTACAATGAATTCTGAATTTTGCCAGTGAATTCTAAAGGCAACTGGCAAGATATCCTTACATGAAGCGTACTTGAAAACCTATAACTAGTGTATGATGATGATATAAAAACCCTAAAATATCTCTGTGCAGGTTATAATTTCTCACCCAGCAGTGTGTCCACTCCAGAGAAGAAGACTCTCACTTATCACCGCATCATTGAGGCTTTCCGCTTCGCCTACGCTATGAGGAGCAGGCTGGGAGATCCTCAGTACCTCAACATCACCAACGTGAGACAGTGTTAAGTTCCACATCATGGTGTTTGTTGTTCATCAGTAAAACAGTAACTTTCAGTTATAATGAGGAACAATAGTAGTTATATATAGCTTTTCAACTATATATTATAAAACCACATATAAGTTTTTCTTTCATTTTTGCTTCAAACAAGAATTACATGCCATACTTATTGTTAGAGAAATTATTCAATTCTTTGGATTTGTTGCTTCACTGAGCTTTTCATGTCTGTCCCTCTTCAGCTCATCCACAACATGACCTCAGAATACTTTGCTGAAAACATCCGCAGTCAGATCACAGATAACGCCACACATCCAGAGAGTTACTACGGACCTGAATACTTTAACCCTGAGAATTCTGGGACGGCTCATCTGTCTGTCATCGCTGAGGACGGGAGCGCCGTGTCTGTGACCAGCACCATCAACCTTTAGTAAGACAATAAAACTGATCACAATCAGAACACACTGTACTGATCTCAGCCAATCAGAACACTCTGTACTGCTCTCAGCCAATCAAAACACAGTGTACGGCTATCAGACAATCAGAACACACTGTACTGCTCTCAGCCAATCAGAACACACTGTACTGCTCTCAGCCAATCAGAACACTCTGTACTGCTCTCAGCCAATCAGAACACACTGTACAGTTCTCAGCCAATGAAAACACAGTGTACGTCTATCAGACAATCAGAACAAACTGTACTGCTCTCAGCCAATCAGAACACACTGTACTGTTCTGAGCCAGAACAAAGTGTGTAAACAGTCTTGATGGTGTTTATGTGCAGTTTTGGTTCTAAAGTGATGTCGCCTTCCACTGGAATCATATTTAACAATATAATGGATGACTTCAGTTCTCCGTACATCACAAATACATACGGCATTCCTCCTTCTCCCAATAACTTCATTAAACCGGGTAACAGATTTTCTCCCATTATTCATATTCATTTCAGAGCCACAGATTTTAAATATGCAGATAAACTGTAATAATGTGTATGTATATTTAGATTACATTATCCTCTGCTCAGGTTCTTACATGTAGTTCTTTCTCTGCTGCAATGTTGTGATGATATTGTAATACTTTATCAGTAAAAGTTTTGTAAATGATTGTAATATGAAACAGGGAGAGTGTAACATGTCCACTGTGTGTGCAGGTAAAAGGCCGCTCTCAGCCATGTGCCCAACCATCATCTCTGACAAATACAACAAAGTTAAAATGGTGGTTGGAGCTTCAGGTGGGCCGAGGATCATCACGGCAACGGCTCTGGTAACACACACAACTTTAATCATTCTTTAGTCCAACTGTCTGTCTATCCATGTTCAGTATTTATTTATCCATCCACAGTTAACCCATCAGTATATCCATATTGTAACGATGCACTAGCGGCAGGTGTGTTAGGATCCATAAGCAATGAAGTCAGAGAAAACAGGCCAGTGATCAGAAACCGTAAGCAGGCAATCAAGGGTAGCAAATGCAGATCAGGTAGCAAATGGCTTGGTAAACTCACTGAGAACGATACTTGTTTGAATTTTGTGTGAACGTTCCTTAAATGTTCATAAACCCAGAAGGACAAGTTGCTGTCTAATATTACACTCAGGTCATTCACTGCCCAGCTAGTAGTAACAGTGCATCCTTCTAAATGCAAGCTGAATTGCGAAAGCTTTTGTGTACTGGTTTTTGGACCAATAAGTAATATCTCTGTCTTGTCAGAATTTAGTAATAGAAAATTATCGGTCATCCAATCTCTAATATCTTTAACACACTCAGTTAATCTAGACAGATTAGATATTTCATCTGGTTTTAATGAAATATATAACTGGGTATCATCGGCATAACAGTGGAAACTAATCCCATGCCTTCTAATGATGTTACCCAATGGAAGCATGTATACTGAGAAAAGCAGAGGTCCTAAAACTGACCCTTGTGGGACCCTGTATTTCACTGGCACTACACTGGACAGTTCTCCATTTAAATCTACAAAGTGGTATGGATCAGACCAGTAGGATCTAAACCATTTTAATGCCTGTCCCTGCATACCTGTGTGATTTTGTAAGCGATCTATGATAATATTATGATCTATAGTGTGGAATGCAGCACTAAGATCAAGCAGGACTAAAATGGAGATGCAGCCTTGGTCCGAAGCTAAAAGCAAGTCATTAGTGATTTTAACTAGTGCAGTTTCTGTACTATGATGGGGCCTGAAACCTGACTGAAATTCTTCAAGGATATTGTTTTCCTGTAGGAAGGAGCATAATTGAGCTGACACCTTTTCTAATATTTTAGATATAAACAGAAGGTTTGAAATCGGTCTGTAATTTGATATTTCATCAGGGTCCAGTTTCGGTTTCTTAAGAAGAGGCTTAATAACTGCTAACTTGAGAGATTTTGGGACATGACCTGGATATAACGAGGAGTTAATAATATTAAGAAGAGGCTCTCCAGCTGCATGTATCACTTCTTTCAGCAATCTAGTTGGAATTGGATCCAACAAACATGTTGTTGGTTTAGCCGTGGTGATAAGTTTATACAGCTCTTCCTGCCCTATGCTGGTAAAGCATTGTAGCTTTACATGTGGAGCTTTAGGCTGGTCTGGATCACCAGATGCTGTAAAAGTTTGAACATCCAATATTTTGTTCCTAATACTATCAATTTTTTTAGTGAAGAAATTCATAAAGTCCTCACTACTAAACTGTGCTGAAATACTCTCTCCAGAAATCTGATATTTTGTTAGTCTAGCCACTGTACTGAATAAAATTATTCTAATTATACTGATTGTTATTAGCATCAGCATGCATGTTTGTATGAATCAAACTGAGACTTGGTTCGTCTGTATCATGTGATCATTTAAACCAAAAAGATTCGTTTTAAGGGATTTTAATTGATCTTGTTCAGAATCAGCTGCTCATCTTTCATCTCTTCCAAAAGAATAGGATTCATATTTGAGATTCTGAGCATCATTGTAATAGTTTTATAATGTTTTGATTCGTCTTCATTACATGAATCCAGACAATTCAAAACTCCTACATGACAGCACAGTTAAAGTGACAACACAAAGATTCATCTGTCTCATTTAAAAGAGTCTTTCAATTAAAAGAACAATTCATTTTGAATCATCTTTTATCTCTTCCACTGAAATAAGTTTCTCATCTGAGTCTCTGAGCATCATTAAAACACACACACCACTCTTTCTTCTCTTGCACACGTAATAATAATTTACTCTGAATTTAAATTACAGAGTGTTATAGAGGGACTGAAGCAGAGGAATCATGTGATAGGGGAGTGGAAGCGTTACCCTGCAGTGGTCCAGGCCGTGATGAGGCAGGGTGATAAGATCTGCGCTGAATCAGACCCTCGGAGAGGAGGATATCCCTCCGGCTACTGAAGCTCACTTTAACTCTCAGCTGAATGAATAAAACTCATTACACAGTTTTTAAACTTCCATGGGCCTTTTTTTCCAGATTATTTGATAGAAGAATTTTTTATGCAGTTGATGAAAAGAGCTTCTTTTATGTAATGAATTATTTTTCAGGTCGTCTGGATCACTTCACTGGTCCTCATGTTCCTCCTGCAATGCTGCAGCTTTCACTTTCGCCCAATTTTCATTTATTGTATTGTGTGTTGGAAATAAAGGTGTAAGAGAAATAAAACAGACCAAATACAAAGAAAAATAAAACTCAGCAGACTGTGTTTTTCCTTTAAATTAAATTCAAATATTGTGAAATAAAGTGATCTGGTGTCTTGGCTTGTCACAAGTCACTAAGAATGAAGACCAGAGAAAAGTAGGTAAGTTTAAGTGCACTTTATTGTGAAACTAAAGCAGAGATGAGACGGTGAGGTATATGTAACGTAATGAAAATAAAGCACTAACTGAAACAGTCTTATCTGAAGCAAACGTGGTCAGAACACAATCCAGAAGTCCCACCGGACGTGAGCTTGGCAGGAGCAAGTAATTCACTTGAATCACATGCAGTAGTCACAAAGCAAGTAACTATAATACCTGCCAAAGACTCTGGAGTAAGGGGGCTCTTATAGTACTCTGGTGATTGAGTGCAGGTGCAGGTGCTCAGTACTCTGGTGATTGGGGGTGTGGTTGAGTGGCTGTGGTCAGTGTGTCCGTGACAGTACCCCCTCCCCCACGGGCATCTCCAGATGTCCGGGAATGATGACAAGGATGACTGTAGCCTCTGAGAACGGGATGGTCTGGGTGGAGCTGGTGGTTCTGTGGAAGGAGGAAGAAGAGGATCAGTGAACGATTTGAGCAAGGAAACATGGAAGGTTGGTGAAATGCTGTAGTGACTGGGAAGCTTCATTAATCTGCCTCAAGACGGTGAAGGGGCCTATGTAGCGAGGACTCAGCTTCCTGCAGGGGAGTCGCAGGCAGATGTCTCCAGTGGAGAGCCAAATTCAGTCGCCCGGATGGTAGAGATGAGTATCTTGGTGACAGACATCTGCCGTCGGACTGCCGGCTGCAGATGGACGTGAGCTGATTCCCATACCCTCTCACTCTCTCTGAAACAATGATCGATGAAAGGCCGGGTTGGATCAGGATGGAGGAGGTACGATCCATTTGGATACTCTCCAGTGTGATAACATAGCCAAGGAACTGGATGGTAGGTTGGTGGAACTCACACTTCTCCAGCTTCAGATATAGGTCCATAAGCAGTGGACAATGCAGAAGTCACTCCATTGTTCGATGCTCCCAGAACTCCACCTGTTTGGCCAGCCAGGGGCATCCCAGCACCAGCAGAGATATAGTTTTCTCATGTAGGCATCCAATACAGAGGGTTAACTCCTAAGTTTTCCACTGCACCAGTCCATTGCCCAGCGTCTTTTCTTGAGTGGTAGTGATCTGATATCATGTGGAACTCCTTTGTTGAGGAATGTCACAGGTGGATAATAGGTGTGATGAGATGAAATTTCCAGATGAATTAGAGTTAAAATGGATTTTTAAGGGGAAATACCGAGAAG
This sequence comes from Hemibagrus wyckioides, assembly GCF_019097595.1. NCBI lineage: Eukaryota > Metazoa > Chordata > Actinopteri > Siluriformes > Bagridae > Hemibagrus > Hemibagrus wyckioides. Next base: position 974,419 of record NC_080714.1, read on the forward strand.
CATAGATTAACACGGCATTGTGATATCGTGGATTATTCACAACAGAGTTAATATGGATAGCATTCACCACTGGGCTTTGCGGACAGACTGGACAGGTTTGAAGGAGATGATCCTCCCCTCCGCAGTACAGGCACAACTTATGTTGGACACAGTGTTGATGTTCATCGGCAGATAGATGGTACTGATCCGTTTGCATTGTTTCTGGTGCTGGGGAGCTGCTGGAAGGTAAGGTGTCTGAAGGAGTTTTTTACTCAATGGAGACTGCGAAAAGGTGTGAGACCTGCTGGGCTTTTAACATGGAGTTATCTAATCCCACGGAGTCATCGAAAATCGCCATCTGCTGTGGGACCTTGGGATTTAGCTGACAAGAGTGCAATTTTGTTCCAGCCACTGGAGGCCACCATCATGCAGAAGTGAAATACGAGTCAAGAGATCGGATTACTGGACTTTTAGAGTTCCACAGTTACAGAGTAACCATAATATCAGCCGAAGACTCTGTGGAGTTAGGGTGCTCTTATAGTGCTCTAGTGATCGGGTGCAGGTGCTCAGTATTCTAGTGACTGGGGGCGTGGTTGAGTGGCTGTGGTCTGTGTATCCGTGACATGGCTGAGTGACTGATTGTGGTTTATTTTTATCCTAATCATTTTAAGGTTTAAGAATCAGATGAAATCCTAAATAAAATGATTAAATCTGAAAGCAGGACACAAACACAGGCTTCTCCCAGTTCAGGGGAAACATCTATATATGTAGATTTTATTTCATAATTAAGTAAAATAAAAAATAAGAACAGTGGATGCAGATTTCAAAATGAACATGATTACATTCTGACTTTTTCCCAAATGCTACAGTTTTATTCTACTTAATGTTCTTTACACCTTTGTACTGAACTCTAGAACTCTGAGTGTGTGTGTGTGTGTTTGTTTGTTTGTTTAAATCAGTGTGTGTGTGTGTGTGTGTGTGTGTGTGTGTGTCTGTCTGTCTATCTGTCTGTCACGGCTACATGTTGTACTGCAGTCATCCACTAGAGGGCCTCAGGAACACTTCAGTCAGGGCTACATGTTGTACTGCAGTCATCCACTAGAGGGCCTCAGGAACACTTCAGTCAGGGCTACATGTTGTACTGCAGTCATCCACTAGAGGGCCTCAGGAACACTTCAGTCAGGGCTACATGTTGTACTGCAGTCATCCACTAGAGGGCCTCAGGAACACTTCAGTAGGGCTACATGTTGTACTGCAGTCATCCACTAGAGGGCCTCAGGAACACTTCTGCTGCACCTCTGTGTGATGATGCTCCGCCTAACGGAGAGAAACACACGTGAGCTTAAAACTGAAAGTAACTCTGAATGCACTAAACTGACATGAACCTCAGAGTTTCCGCTTTTATAGTGTGTGTGTGTGTGTGTGAGTGTGTGTGTGTGTGTGTGTGTGTGAGTGTGTGTGTGTGTGTGTGTGTGTGAGTGTGTGTGTGTGTGTGTGTGTGTGAGTGTGTGTGTGTGTGTGTGAGTGTGTGTGTGTGTGTGTGAGTGTGTGTGTGTGAGTGTGTGTGTGTGTGTGTGAGTGTGTGTGAGTGTGTGTGTGTGTGTGTGTGAGTGTGTGTGTGAGTGTGTGTGTGTGTGTGTGTGTGAGTGTGTGTGTGTGTGTGAGTGTGTGTGTGTGAGTGTGTGTGTGTGTGTGAGTGTGTGTGTGTGTGAGTGTGTGTGTGTGTGTGAGTGTGTGTGTGTGTGTGTGTGTGTGTGTGTGTGAGTGTGTGTGTGTGTGTGAGTGTGTGTGTGTGTGTGTGTGTGAGTGTGTGTGTGTGTGTGTGTGTGAGTGTGTGTGTGTGTGTGTGAGTGTGTGTGTGTGTGTGAGTGTGTGTGAGTGTGTGTGTGTGTGTGTGTGAGTGTGTGTGTGAGTGTGTGTGTGTGTGTGTGTGTGAGTGTGTGTGTGTGTGTGAGTGTGTGTGTGTGTGAGTGTGTGTGTGTGTGTGTGTGAGTGTGTGTGTGTGTGTGAGTGTGTGTGTGTGTGAGTGTGTGTGTGTGTGTGTGAGTGTGTGTGTGTGAGTGTGTGTGTGTGTGTGTGTGTGAGTGTGTGTGAGTGTGTGTGTGTGTGTGTGTGAGTGTGTGTGTGAGTGTGTGTGTGTGTGTGTGTGTGAGTGTGTGTGTGTGTGTGAGTGTGTGTGTGTGAGTGTGTGTGTGTGTGTGAGTGTGTGTGTGTGTGAGTGTGTGTGTGTGTGTGAGTGTGTGTGTGTGTGTGTGTGTGTGTGTGTGAGTGTGTGTGTGTGTGTGTGTGTGTGAGTGTGTGTGTGTGTGTGAGTGTGTGTGTGTGTGTGTGTAGACAGCACATCCTGGAAGGCGCTCTTAGGTGAAAGAGAAAAAAGAAAGAGAAGAAGTTGTGTATTGTGATCAGGTGAAGAAGAGACTAAGAAGGTTTAACAAACTAAGTTTCTGCAGAAACTGAACATAAAAAGAAAGAAGCCGAGGTAGGAAATAAAAAGTTTTAATTTTCTGCTGATAATAATAATAAATTTCTACTGATGCTGGTATTGTGGAGTAAATAAGAGTTTATTTTCTGGGCCAATGAAATAAATAAATTAAAAAAGGAAAGAGAAAGTTCAGAGAGTGAAATGAAATGATGGAATAAATTGATGATGGTTTATTTACTTTTACTTTATAATATTCATAAATAAATGGTTTATTTGAGAAGAAATTACATTTAGATCTTGGATCATTAAAATAACAAAACATACCATGAAAGAAAGATGGACAAAAGGGTCAGTTAAAGTTTAAAGATGAACTGGAAAATTTTTATTGTATAAAGTAAAATGTGACTCATTTCCACACCAATATTAGCCATCATATTAGAAAGTAGAATTGTAGCAGACTTTGTCTCACTCTCTCAGTCTTGTCTCACTCTCTCAGTTTGTCTCTCTTTCACTGTCTTTCTGTCTGTTTCTTTTTTCCTGTCTGACTCTTTTTCTCTTGCAGTGTCTTCTGTATTTCTTGTCTTCCTGTCTATCAGTCTCTTGTTCACTTTTGTTATTTCTTCCTCAGTGTGTGTGTGTGAGTGTGTGTGTGTGTGTGTGTGTGTGTGTGAGTGTGTGTGTGTGTGTGTGTGTGTGAGTGTGTGTGTGTAATGCTCAGTATTTTCATGGTTTCCTGTTTTTGAGTTTGACAAAGATAGCAGAAACACACATCACACACTCGTCTTCATGGAGATCAACATTCTGTGAAAACACACACACACACACACCACTAAGTACTAAACCTTTCATCAGACAGAAATCTTTTTCAGAGTATAATTGTCTAAAATATGGCCGGTGTTTCTTTTCTTCTACACTGATGTATTCAGATCAGATCGATCCTTATCCCATTGTGTCATCAGCCAACAGACTCTCACGCTAAACTCCAGCTTAATGTGTCTGAACAATCTGTAGAGTTTTTTGGGACTTTTTTGGGACGCTGCATGTTTTGGGACAGCAGCAGTTCATGTTACAGTCCTAGTAACAGCCAGTTCACCTCATCATGTCTCGCTCACTGAGCATTTACAGTTTAAAACTTTAAGACACTGAGACTGAACACCAAACAATTCATTAATTAAAAGATTAAAATGTGTTTTTAATTGTTCTGATGATCACAAAACCACATGACCACATTAATGTTTGCACTGTGTTTGAACAGGATGAAGAAGTCCTATATTATCTGCCTGGTGGTCATCACTGTAATTATTGTCACCATCATGATCATACAGTTGAGAAACAAATATAACATCTCGGATCAGTGCTACTCCAAAGTTGCTGTCGCAGCTGATGCAGGGAAATGTTCTGAGATCGGCAGGTAGGACAAAGCAATGTGTTTCACTTTCTATGTGATGAAAACTTCCTCTTAGTTACTAATCTTATTTTTCACAATTTTCAGTACTTCATCAGAGATCGACATTAACCCCAGTCTAATTCACTGAGGGTTTAGTTATTCACTGAGAGTGTTTATAATTTTATATTAGTTTATTATTATGTTTTAGGCATTTAAATGGTTTGAATTTGGAGGTCAGAAGATACATTGCACAGTTGTGTATCCTAATTCTGAACATGAGAGACTTTCTCCATGTGAATATTGATAACGTTTGGATTTAAGTTGCTGACTCTGAATACAGACCTTTAAATATTGTTCAGAATTTTTTACATCCACACTACTCCGCATGTGTTCCAATCACTTCCTTGGGCACTGGTGTATAAAATAAGGCACCTGGGCATGCAGACTGCTCCTACAAACAGTTGTGAAAGAATGGTTCGCCACAAAGTGGTAGTCCACGTAAAATCACAGATTGGGGTCAGCACATGCTGGGGAGCACAGAGCACAGAAGTCGCCAACTTTCTGCAGAGTCAATAGCTACAGACCTCCAAACATCGCATGGCCTTCAGATTAGCTCAAGATCAGTGTGTATAGAACTTCATGGAACGGGTTTTCATGGCCAAGCAGCTGCGCCCGAGCCTTATATCACCAAGTGTAATGCAAAGCTGCATTAGATGCACTGGTGTAAAGCTGACCCCGCTACTGGACTCTAGAGCAGTGGAGATGTCACTTTTCTCTGTCTGGCAATCTGATGGACGAGTCTGGGTTTGGCGATAGCCAGTAGAATGGTACTTGTCTGACTGCATTGTGCCAAGTGTACAGTTTGATGCAGGGGATTATGGTGGGGGGTTGTTTTTCAGGGGTTGGGCTCGGCCCCTTAGTTCCAGTGAAAGGAACTCTTAATGCTTCAGCTTCATACCAAGACATTTTGGACAATTTCATGCTCTTTGTGGGAACAGTTTGGGGATGACCCCTTCCTGTTCCAACATGACTGCACACCAGTGACCAAAGCAAGGTCCATAAAGACATGGATGAGTGAGTTTGGTGTGGAGGAACTTGACTGTCCTGCACAGAGTCCTGACCTCAACCCCATAGAACACCTTTGGGATGAATTAGAGTGGAGACTGAGAGCCAGACCTTCTCGTCCAACATCAGTGCCTGACCTCACAAATGTGCTTCTAGAGGAATGGTCAAAAATTCCCATAAACACACTCCTAAACCTTGTGGAAAGCCTTCCCAGAAGAGTTGAAGCTGTAATAGCTGTAAAGGGGGGGACAACTCCATATTAAACTCTACGGATTAAGAATGGAATGTCACTAAAATTCATGTGCATGTAAAGGCAGATGTCCAGAAGTTCTTCCCTACTGTAACTTACTCTCTGTTACTGCCAGGTGTGTGTTCAAGACACATAAAAACACTAGTACACATACAGAATTACAATGGCAAACATGACAGCTGCAGTGGACACCATTTAGCGCTGGTCAAAGTCACTCAGGTTTTTAAACATGCATACATTTGGAGAACTGACTGTTGAATGAATCCCACCCCTTACACCATACCAAGTTCATCAATGTTATTCACTTCACCTTTCAGTGGTTTGAATGTTATAGCTGATCTGTGTAAAGGCTTAAGTCAGAGAGCTCACTGGATCAGTTCTTCATGTTAAGTTTGTTCTGTTTATACTATAAGCTTATAGAGTAGTTAGAGTTCCCTTAAAATTGAGAGTTTCAGAGACTGTAGCCATGTTGTGATGTGTGTGTGTGTGTGTGTGTGTGTATCAGTGACATGTTAAAACGTGGTGGTTCTGCGGTCGATGCTGCCATCGCAACTCTGTTGTGTGTGGGACTGTTTAATGCTCAGAGCATGGGCATCGGAGGAGGACATTACTTCATCATCTATAACAGCTCTACAGGTAACATCCATCCATCAGTCCATCTGTCTATCTGTCCATCTACTGTCTATCTGTCTGTCTGTCTGTCTATGACAAAGGCTATCAGATTGGTTAAATGGGTCCATGTGAAAAGATTTATTCAAAAAGGACCAGAAGTTTTCTAGTCAAGCTTCAAAAAATGTCAGAAAAAATAATCTGATTATCTGTCTAATCCATCTATCCATCTGAAGAAAACAATAAAAACTTTTCATTTCTATTTTAACTGCATTTTATTGATTATCGCAGTTGTCAGGGTGTTGTAAGGTTGACCAGAGTTGACCAGAGGCAACAGAAGTGGAATTCATATGCAGGCTTTATTAGGAAAGGCAAGCATTCAATTCCAAACAATATCCAAAGGCAGAGTCAAGAAATGGGCAATCCAAAACTCTCAAGACAGTCCACATGGCAAACAAATTCAAATCCAAACACGGCAAAACAAGAAACCCCAGAAAAATCAACAATGGCACTGAAAGACACAGATAACTACAATACTTTACACCAACATGTGGCGTGAGCATGGCTTAAATGACCAATAAACCGGAAGTGACACTGCAAATCAGAAGTGGGTTCCACTGTCCAGTAGGGGGAAGTGCAGGTGGAGTTGAGACAGATCAAAAATGACCACTTCTGTAGGTTCCTTTTTACACACACACACAAACACACAAAATCAACAATAATTCACTGAGAATTAATTAGCTAAAGTGCACTAGTTTTGTTTTTCTATCTTAGGGATGGTGGAGACGATCAACGCAAAGGAAGTGGCTCCCCTAAAAGCAACAGTTGACATGTTCGGCAGCAATGCAAAGCTCGCTCAAAAAGGTGCTGCACATTCTGAACATGAACATATTCTATAAAAGTTAATCAGTACTCTACTGCTATTAGACCACAAACCTACAACCTACAGGTATAAAGAAGCCACAAATAATTAATTATTAAGAATTTTTACAGTGTGCTTAATGTACATGATACTGTGTAGGTCAAAAGGGATGTCCAGCTCTGTGGTCTGTTGTGTTTTCATGAATAACAGGAGGTCTGTCTATCGCTGTCCCCGGTGAGCTTCGTGGCTATGAACTGGCACACCGGCGTCATGGCCGCCTGCCCTGGAGGGAGCTGTTTAAGCCGAGCATCCAGCTGGCACGTGATGGCATCCGAGTGAGCAGAGCTCTTGCCGAATCCATTCATGAAAACCAGGAGACCATTCAGGCTGATCCTGTGTTGTGGTGAGGGACATCACTGTCATGGACACTTCAACATATCAGCAACACCCATGTGTTCTGTTCAGCAGGAGGCTGCCTATGTAGGGAGAATTCCTCTGTCCAAGGCTAGAAAATTTAATATAATATCCATCTTTAAATTGAAAAAGCAACCATAAAGCTCAAGTGTTAGTGAGAACAGGAAGTCATGACCATATAAGGGAAGTGAACTCAGAATGCACAGTATATTCATCACACATGACAGAATCAGGGCAGAATGTGGACTTTACAACTGACTGACCGATGAACACTTTACTGCCATAAGGAAAAGGATTTCTTTGAATTATAATTTAGAATTTTATTTTCTGTTACAGTGAAGTGTTCTGTGATTCCAACAAAACCATCCTGAGGGAAAACGACACAATCAGATTTCCACAGCTAGCAGACACCTACGGGAGGATCGCTGAGGAAGGAGCTGATGTTTTTTATAAAGGCTCCATGGCTGAAACGATAGTGAAGGACATCCAGGCTGCAGGTCCATCAGTGCTGAACTATTAAAGTCTACAACATGCTACTAGCACTCTTATTAGCATCATAATGTTAATAAACCCTGCAATGCAGATACTAAATATCACTGAGACATATCCTAGTACTCAATAGAGTACTGATGCTAACATTCACTATAGTGTAGATTACTGTGTATTCTGTGTATTCTTTAACTAAGAAGCTAATGCTCAGTGCTAATCACCTCATGCTAATCTGTATGCTAACCTGTTCCTGGTGTTGGGGTATGATCCAGGTGGCATTATAACACTTGAAGACCTGTCAGCTTACACACCAGAGTTGAATGAAAGCCCACTGAAGATAAATGTGGGAGAATACACGATGCACTTTCCAGATGCTCCATCTAGTGGTCCTGTGCTAGCGCTAATCCTCAACATTGTTAAAGGTGAGTGTGTGTGTGTGTGTGTCTGTGTGTGTGTGTGTGTTCCTTTGAGTGGAATAAATGGATATTATGAAGTGTCTTATCTCTATTATCCACTTAGAGTTTCTCTACTCTCTGTCAGCCACTCAGTCTTGGTTAGCAATATTAGCTGGGGGAGTTAGAGACCTGAGATACGAGCTGTACAATGTTTTAGAAGAATGAATGATCACTCTGTGAATCATTAGCCATAATTAACCATAAATTAAGGTAATTTGATTATCCAATAGCAAAACTTGACCATGTGACATCACCACTAACCTTATTATACCACTTAGCATAAGCATCTCCATCCCTTCTCAGGGAACCAGGTTATTTACATAACTTGGTGTAGTTCCCTTTCGAGGAAATTTGATGCTGCATCATGGTTGATGCTATGGGAACACCAATACCAATGGCACCACACATCAGGAGATGTCTATCCCAGAGTACAAACAAGCCAGGAGCAGAGGAACATTAGCCCTGTAAGACCCAGGACCCAGGAGTGGGGTCCAGGTCCATTTTATAGAACCTGATATGGGTATACAGAGAGGACCAACCTGCTGTGGAGGGTAACGCCCAAAGCCAGAGTGCTGGACAAGGAGATACACCTAGTGAAGTGAGCTGTAATCCCTAGAGGTGAAACCACACAGCGCACCTCACAGGCCTAGGAGACAGCTACTACTACCTAGAACAAGGTGCTGCTTGGAGACTGGATTGCTTTTGTTGCGGCAGCCAAAGAGCAGCAAAGGGAGTGGACTTAGGCCATGCACTCAAACAGTGGCCGTAAGTTCTAAGAACCCGAACTGGGCACAGCACATGCAGTCTCTCCTGCTTCACCAACTTGTGGGGCGGAGGACAGAAGGCCTGCAGAAAGGCTGGATGACCGGCTTATAGCAGAGCTGTTTCCAGGGTCAGAAACTCCTCAGAGACTGACACTATTGGCTCAGAGTGGGCATGGAAAAGCCCATCCAGGACTATTGAGGGGGCCCAGGAGGAGACGCTGGGTCTGCAGGGAAGCCTCAGCCACCTGGCACTTGCAGAGGGTGAGGGACCAGAGAACAGGAATGTGAATCGCAGCAATGGGTGCCATGTATACATCAGTGTGGATCTGTGTGAGGCAGATCTGCAAGAACTCTAGCACTGCACTTACTGGGCCGTGAACTAGATTAGGACGATGCCAATTTTACCAGAGAAGAAAGTTCAAAATAGTCTACACAACCTCAGTTGTGAGAACAGAGTCTAGGAGCTGGTCCCCCTCAGGGGCCAGACCAGAGGTTCTAAATCTCAGGGCGGGGGTGGAGAATCACCCCCTGCACATGAATGAGGAGGCTCCTCCCAAAGGAGCACCATCCAGAAGGGAAAAGAGATCCACGGGAGAGCCACAGAGGACAGTGGGTCCTCAGAGGTGAACATAGCCACTTCTGCCTTCCCAAAAATTACCATAAGCATAGCCCCCATCTTCAGGCCATCTGGCCAGAGAGGCACTGGCGAAGTCAGATTTTAAAATCAGACCCTTATGGCAGAAAGGATGGAATCCCCCAGAGCGGGAGACAGACATGCCCGTATTGTGGATGAATCCCAAACTATGCCCCAGAAGGTGGTACTCAGAGAAGATAACAGCACACAATTAACTAGGTTGAGACTTAGAGACATTTTGTGGGCAAGCACGGCATCTCAGTGTCTGGCTGCCACTTCCCTTTAATTCAATTCAATTCAAATTTATTTGTATAGCACTTTGAACAAAGAGTACTGTCTCAAAGCAGCTTTACATGAGAAATGACATAAGAAAACCACAAACATATAAACAGACAGACAGACAGACAGTCCTAGATGTTATCCCAAGTGAGCAAGCCTGAGGTGACTGAGGTGACTGTGGCAAGGAAAAACTCCCTTAGATGGTAAGAGGAAGAAACCTTGAGAGGAACCAGACTCAAAAGGGAACCCATCCTCATTTGGGTGACAATTGTGTGATGCAGATACAGCATGTGTATAGTGTTATGTAAATCAATAAGGAGGTTGTTGTCCACGGTGCTGCTTGAATATCCCAATCCTCACAAGCAGAACCCGGCTGGAGCTGGTCCATCTCCGGATGCCACTGGAGCCGGCACAGTCTCTGTATGCCTCGGGATGGGTAGAAGAAGGGAAACAATGGAACAGCATTAGCGTAGCTGCTGTTCATAATATTAGCAGTACTAGATGAATGTGCATTTAATCAGGGAAGTGTTAGATATATGCCAGGCTGAAGAGATAAGTCTTTAGTCTACATTTAAACTGGGAGACTGTGTCTGGGCCCCGAACACTGTCAGGAAGACTATTCCAAAGTTTTGGAGCTAAATACGAAAACGCTCTACCCCCTTTTGTGGACTTTGATATTCTGGGAACTACTAGAAGTCCGGAATTTTGCGATCTTAAAGAGCGTGGTGGATTGTAACGTGGATTGTAACCTTACTGAGCCAAGATGAGAAAGTCATCTGGAAAATTAAGTATATGGAAGCCCCAGGGTGCAATAATGCCAGAGCAGCCTTCATACACTTTGTGAGGGTGAGCTATAAGACTAGGCCTAAAGGTAGAATCTGGCACCGATACACTTTTCCTCGACAACAATCCAGGGGAGTCTCCAGTGCTCTGGAAAGGTGCCAATGTGAAGATAGGCACCCTTCAGGATTATTCTGAAGCCTTTTCCTACAGAACACATTGTTACACACCCGACAGAAGCTTTCACACTGCCAGGTGATAAAACAGCAAGCTGGCAGAGGCTAAAACAGCAAGCTGGCAGAGGCTAACCCAGGGGGTAGCAACACATAAGAAAGTTGGGAGGTCATGGCTAAACCCTGAAGCACCAGAGATGGCAAGGTAGGCAGCAATGAAAACCCTAGTAAACCGTAGCCCTCAGGCATTAGGATTCCTTTCTGGCCCACATGGGGGTCTCAGACTGCAATGCGAGCCTTTGTTTCTTGCCTCAACAAGCTGGTGGCTACTGGTTGATAGCCATAGCTCTTCGCTGCAGGGAAGAAAGAACAGGCCCTTAGGAGACATCAGGGCATCTAAAAGAAAGGTTTTGTCCCTTTCTTTTATCTCTGTCAGATTGCGTCTCTGTGGCAACCAAATGCAGTTGTGAAACAGCAGTTGTGAAACATGGGCTGTCTGCTTTGTGGCACAGAGGACTAAATTTGTGGCCTGGCAGAGTTCCTACCTCATTGATGAGCCCCTTTCCCACAGCTGAACTCCTTTAGCAGGTCAACTTGTACTACTACAAAACTGATTTTGTGTGCAGCACTGCAACAGCTTAACCTGCGGGATTGTAGGCCTTCCCTATAAGGCCGATGAGGCCCAATAGGACAGCAATGGGAATACAGACTTTCCATGCAGCCAATGAAAGGGAGAGATAGCCTGAAAGCATCTCTTCAACCCTCTGCATTGCCATATACCCATGTTCATTAAGGCCCACAATGGCTGAATAGTCAGCAGTGGCTGAGGAGAAAGAACAGGCAGAATAAGGATTATTCCACAACCTCGACATCTCAGTGTGGAGGTATGGGAAAAATGGGAGGCACCTACATGGATTCACAAAGCTGTGAAACCATTACCGAATCCAGCAGTGCCTCAACAGATGTGGGACTCAAGCAACGAGGCTCTTGGCTGGTAATACAGCAAATTCAGAATGAGTTTAGTGACAGTCTGCAAAACTCAACAGCATGAACACCACTGATTGCTTTCTCTCAAGAAGCATTACAGTGGAATACTGCTCATCATTGTCCACATTGAGCTCCTCAGAGTCCGATGAAGAACAATTCCTCTTTCGGGTTGGGAGAAATTGCAAAGCAAGCTCCAAGAGCCAAAGTGGGGAACTCCGAGTTGGGAAAGAGGGCAAGAGAAAGGGGATCACCCGTCTCTTGTTCTGCCTCCACTAACTCGACCTGCAAGACCCATGCTGCATTAGCAGATGTGGGACCCGAGTCATGAGGAGCAGGGGCTTGGCTGCTGAAAACAGCCAAGCGAGAAAGGTGTATATGGAAAGGAAAGGTTTCGCAGTGCACGTAGCTGGCTCCCTCGAGAGCCATGCATGCACGCCATGCATCAACTTAATGCAGAAAAAGTGTGAGTTGGCCCTTGTAATGTAGCGGGGAACGGATTCATGCGCTTTATATATATATATATATACAGTATATATATATATATATACATACACTACTCACAAAAAGTTAAGGACATTCGGCTTTTGGGTGAAATTTCAGGATGCACCTAACATGCACTATAACTTTTACAGGTTTTATATTTGACCTTCTCTACACTTTTGAATGCACATGTCCAACTGTTCAGTGTTTCAGTACTTTTTGCATAACTTGCTGTTCTCTAACAAGGTGCTTAATGGCAAAATTCACAACTGGTGTTGATCCATGAATCAACCAATAAATTTTCTGGTTGACTTATAATTGGTATTTAAACAGTCCTCTTCATCATGCTGTTCACATTTTGACATCATGAGACCAAGACGACACCTAACAGTTGATCAACAGTACCTCACCATTGCGAGGCTTCAAACAGGATGTTCTCAGAGGGAAGTGGCCACTGAGCTTAGAGTGTCACAGAGTGTCATCAGCAGGTTGTGACAGAGACACAAAAAGGGTCTGTGTGCTAGACGACCTGCAAGGGTACCTGACCTCACCACCAGGCACAGACGTCATCGTCTTGCATGGGCCAGGGAGCATTTACGCTGGACGGGGGACCAATGGGCCTCAGTGCTGTTCTCTGATGAAAGTCGATTCACGTTGAGCAGAAATGATGGCCACCAACGATGTTGGAGACGTCAAGGAGAGCGCTATGCATCAGCCACTGTTGTGGTGGTGTTACAGTCTGGGCAGGTGTGTCTACTCAATACAGAACTGCCCTACATCTTTTGGATGGTACAGTGACAAGCCAATACTACCTGAATAACATCATTAATCCAGTCATTGTGCCTCTGCATGAACAACACAGACCTAATTTCATCTTCATGGACGACAATGCTCCAGCTCATCGAGGTCGCATCATTGGGGAACGGCTGCTGGAGGCTGGGGTACCTCAAATGGAGAGGCCTGCACTTTCTCCAGCCCTGAATCTCATAGAAAACCTATGGGATCAGCCGAGTCACCGTGTAGAGGCTCGTAACCCTGCACCCCAAAACCTCAATGACCTGAGGGCCGCCCTTCAAGAAGAGTGGAATGCCATGCCTCAGCAGACAATAAGTCGACTCCTGAACAGCATGAGATGTCGTGGTCAAGCTGTAATTGATGGTCAAGGGCACATGACAAATTATTGAGACATTGACATTTTTTGTTGTGGTATACCCACCACTGTTGTTGGCTTTTGTTTCAATAAATTGTTTGAGATGAGGATGTTTAGACAGATAGGACAAACAATTGAAACAAACATACACAGAGCGCTTCCTGAAGACAAAGAAGCTGGAGTAATGGGATGTAGATGCCCTTTTATGGTCTTGCTGGCACACTCCACTTCGTCACATGACCTACCTCAGCCGAAAAATCGTTGTCATTTCACACCAAGCTTCAGACACAACTTCCACATAGAAGCATTCCCATAGCGTCAACCATGACACAGTGTCAAGTTCTCTCAAAAAGGAACTGAACTGCTGGTAATCCCAGGTGACTCATCCCCTGATCAGGATCTTGCGATATCTATACACAACTCTCTGATCTGGCCTTCGACCACTGCTCGCACGGACAATCAACTGTCCTTTTCCTCCCATGTACAACATCAGAAGGATTCAGCTGTCTTTATCCACACAGGCTGCTCAGGTGTTTGTTCAGTCTCTGGTTGCTTCGAGACTGGACTATTGCAGCTTTCTACAAGTAGGTCTACCTCGAAACACAATTGATCCAACATGCAGTTTTGTTTTCCACGTGCCATACCACTCAACTGTTCTCCCAGACAATCCTACTGCTGCTCTTCTCCTCTGGATTTTGGGAACTGCATCAGATGTAAAACACTGATGCTTGCCTACAAATCCAAGAACGGACCAGCTTTATCTTACCTCAAAGATTTTATTACTCCCTACACTGCACCTCACTCCCTCAGATCTACTAGCACTGCTCGACTGGTCCACCATCTCTCAGCGTAAGAGGTTAATTATACATCAAGACTCTTTTCTGTTCAGGTAACCGCGGTGGTGGAATGAACTTCTCCTAGACGTCTGAACAGCTAAGTTACTGGCTGTCTTCAAATGATGGATAAAACCTACATCTTCCTGAAACACTTAAACTAGCTCTTATTTTCCCTGTTTGTTTTATGTAGTTTTTAGGCTGACGGTATCCTAAGTCTGTGACCCACTGAACTAGTGTTCATGTATTCACTGATAGGGACTTCAAAGCACCTTGTATGTCTCTCTGAATAAGGGCATCCGTCAAATGCGAGAAATTTAAATATAAATCTAGTGTAGTTCACAAAGGAACCCAGGGTAACTTCTACCAAACTAAAGGTTTGGACATTGGCTAAACATTGGCTAATGTTAATGTTCATAAATCCATCAGTTGAAGAAAACGGAACAACTGTGGTGTTCATGACAGGGTTGCAAGGTGAAAGCTGCTGCCAGACTGTAGTTATAGATCTCAGGAAAAGTTGCAGGATTCCAATCCAACATGAGGATATGCAATCCTTCTCCCATCAGTAAAACATGGTGGTGGTAGTATCATGGTTTTGGCATGGTCTCCTGCTTCTGGGCCAAAAGTGTTTGCTATCATTGATGGTACAATGAATTCTGAATTTTACCAGTGAATTCTAAGGGAAACTAGATTCCTAGACAAGATATCCTTACATGAAGCGAACATGAAAACTTATAACTAGTGTATGATGATGATATAAAAGGCTTAAAATGTCTCTGTGCAGGTTATAATTTCTCACCCAGCAGTGTGTCCACTCCAGAGAAGAAGACTCTCACTTATCACCGCATCATTGAGGCTTTCCGCTTTGCCTTCGCTATGAGGAGCAGGCTGGGAGATCCTCAGTAACTCAACATCACCAACGTGAGACAGTGTTAAGTTCCACATCACATCATGGTGTTTGTTGTTCATCATTAACACAGTAACTTTCAATTATAATGAGGAACAGTAGCAGTTATATATAGCTTCTCAACCTACCTATTATAAAACCTTTCATTTTTGCTTCAAACAAGAATTACATTTCTGGGCGGGGAAAAAACACAGACCATACACGTCATACTTATAGTTAGAGAAATTATTCAAGCCTCTAGATTTGTTGCTTTAAAAACTTTGTCATGTCTGTCCCTCTTCAGCTCATCCACAACATGACCTCAGAATACTTTGCTGAAAACATCCGCAGTCAGATCACAGACGCCACACATCCAGAGAGTTACTACGGACCTGAATACTTTAACCCTGAGAATTCTGGGACGGCTCATCTGTCTGTCATCGCTGAGGACGGGAGCGCCGTGTCTGTGACCAGCACCATCAACCTTTAGTAAGACAATAAAACTGATCACAATCAGAACACTCTGTACTGCTCTCAGCCAATCAGAACACACTGTACAGTTCTCAGCCAATCAAAACACAGTGTACGGCTATCAGACAATTAGAACACACTGTACTGCTCTCAGCCAATTAGAACACACTGTACTGCTCTCAGCCAATCAGAACACACTGTACTGCTCTCAGCCAATCAGAACACACTGTACTGCTCTCAGCCAATCAGAACACACTGTACTGCTCTCAGCCAATCAGAACACACTGTACAGTTCTCAGCCAATCAAAACACAGTGTACGGCTATCAGACAATCAGAACAAACTGTACTGCTCTCAGCCAATCAGAACAGAACAAAGTGTGTAAACAGTCTTGATGGTGTTTATGTGCAGTTTTGGTTCTAAAGTGATGTCGCCTTCCACTGGAATCCTCTTTAACGATATAATGGATGACTTCAGTTCTCCGTACATCACAAATACATACGGCATTCCTCCTTCTCCCAATAACTTCATTAAACCGGGTAACAGATTTTCTCCCACTATTCATATTCATTTCAGAGCCACAGATTTTAAATATGCAGATAAACTGTAATAATGTGTATGTATATTTAGATTACATTATCCTCTGCTCAGGTTCTTACATGTAGTTCTTTCTCTGCTGCAATGTTGTGATGATATTGTAATACTTTATCAGTAAAAGTTTTGTAAATGATTGTAATATGAAACAGGGAGAGTGTAACATGTCCACTGTGTGTGCAGGTAAAAGGCCGCTCTCAGCCATGTGCCCAACCATCATCTCTGACAAATACAACAAAGTTAAAATGGTGGTTGGAGCTTCAGGTGGGCCGAGGATCATCACGGCAACGGCTCTGGTAACACACACAACTTTAATCATTCTTTAGTCCAACTGTCTGTCTATCCATGTTCAGTATTTATTTATCCATCCACAGTTAACCCATCAGTATATCCATATGTTTATCAGCCCAGCAGTTTGTGCATTCATCCATCTGTTCTATCTGTTCATATGTGTATTTATTTATCCATCTAGCCATCCATTCATCTGCCCATTGTCAGAACTCTCAGAGTCCCCCTCTGAGTGGACACGCTACAGGGTGGTTCTGAAGTCTTCTCCAGTGACCTATTATTACCAAATACTTACAAAAACTTCCACTAATCCATCAAAATAAAATAAAGAAAATCCCTCAGGCTTGGATGAGAAGAAACAACCGGCTTTTTTTAAATCAAGAGGATCCTTAACAAAAATAACACCAAAATGGCTCTCAAGTACACAGTGTCAGGTCCAACGTGGTCAAGTGCACCCCCCTCCTTCCCCCAGTACAAATATCTCCTCTATTTATACTGACGTCCTTACCCCTCCTATTTGTCTCATGATTGTTTTGACTCATTAGAAGCCTTTCCTCGCACCCTGTGGATACCAATCACTGACCTTCAGGTTAGACACAGTGCTGTTTATCATATCTGTTGCAGTGAGCTCTACCTTATTATTGCAAGTGTTTTATTATTTATTAATATTAGTTACTACTAATGGTTCCAGGAATTTATTTATTATTATTTTATCCACTTGTATAATTGTATTGTGAGGATCATTGTGGTTATCTGACAATTTAGGTAATTTCTCCGACTCTTAAGGGAGGATGCTATCTTTATTTTCTTACTTACTTGTTGTCTTAGTTGTTTAAACTTATTTGCTCTCCTTATTGCTATGCTATGGCTCTCTCATTCACACTGTCCTATTCTTTTCTGTCAGTTTCCCTTAACTTACTTAACTTTAACTTAAAACTAAGTTTTTACTTCATGCATCACATATCAGACCCTAGCTTCACCACATCTGTGCTCAACTGTCATTCACTATGTTTAGACAGTAAATACGGTATTTTGGTATTTTACTCACTTGTTTTAGTAATTACCAGCCATTAGAATGGTTCTTTTTTATACACAGCCACCTTACGGGCCTACATAAGGATCATATCTCTTCAGCTTCTCATCACTCTGTGATGTCCGCCTATACTGTGCTTCTGCATAATGTGTGTATAGTGTATATGAATTTTACTGATAATTTTACATATCCAGTTGTTTTGCACCCTCATGCTGTCATCTGGGTCCCATATCTTATTGTTGTCATCTCTGCGGCCTGGTATGGCCTCTACTATTCTAGGCACTCTCTATTCCTAGCTCCCTATCTAGTTGGTAAGGACATATATGCAGGCCGCGCTGACCGACCTTTCTGACCTGCTTTACTTTCTCAAAATTGCTAGAAACATGGACATTAGATGTGGTCATTATATATACTATCTTAAGCTACTTCTTGTTATATGGTTAACTTTTGCCATAGCTGATAACTTATAATTATATCAGAATCAGAAAGAGCCAAGTATGCTTGCGCATACAAGGAATTTATTTTTGTGTTACAATCCCCAGTGCACAGAGACAACAGAAATACACAGACAATAAAAAATAAATAAAAAATAGGATAGGAAATAGAAATGGACATATTTAAATAGAAAAATAAAATAAATTGTACGAATAGAATAGAATAAGATGAGATGTAAGGTGGTAACAAATAAATATAGTGTTATTGCACATATTTTAAGAGTAAGAAAAGATGTTGGGATGTAGGGTGATAAATAAATATAAGGTATTGCACATATTTTTATTGCACAATGGGGGGAACATTTAACTGTTCATGAGGTAGATTGCTTGGGGGAAGAAACTGTTCTTGTGCCTGGCTGTCTAGCAATGGAGAGAGGATGCAACCCTGGGGGGCACCAGTGCAGATGGTATAGCTGCTTGACGTGGATTTCCCCAGTTTCACTAGCTGTTGCCTATGTGTCAGAAAGCTGGTGATCGACTGACAGACAGAGCTAGGAACAGAGAGCTGGGTTAGTTTGGTCCGGAGGACTGTTGGGATGATAGCGTTGAAGGCCGAACTGAAGTCCACGAGCAGGAGCTTCACATAAGTCCCTGGTTTATCCAGATGCTGTAGGATGAAGTGCAGTCCCATGTTGACTGTATTATCCATGAACCTGTTTGCTTGGTAAGCAAACTGCAGGGGGTCTAGTAAGGGTCCAGTGATGTTCTTCAGATAAGCCAACACCAGTCTTTCACACAACTTCATGACCACAGACGTTAAAACAACAGGTCTGTAGTGATTAATTCCTGTTATCTTGGGTTTCTTTGCGACGGAGATGATGGTGGAACGTTTGAAGCAGGAAGGGACTTCGCACAGCTCCAGTGATCTATTGAAGATCTGTGAAAAGGTGAAGGCCAGCTGATCAGCACAGGTTCTCAGACAGGCTGGTGTGACACCGTCTGGGCCTGGTGCTTTCCTTCTCTTTTGCTTCAGGAAGATCCGACGCACATCATCTTCACTGATCTGAAGTGCAGGTGGGGGGAGAGGGGGGTAGCTGGAGGTGTTAACAGCTGTGTAGAATGTTCAGATTGGGTGAGGGGTGTTAGACCAGGTGTTTGAAATCTGCAGTAAAACTCATTCAGGTCTTCAGCGAGTTGTTGATTGTCCTCAGGTGCTGGGGGGTGGTGTCTTGTAGTTTGTAATGTCTTTCAGGCCTTTCCACACTGAAGCAGGGTCGTTGGAAGAAAACTGCTTTTCCAGCATTTTAGCGTAGCTGCTCTTAGCCACCCTAATCTCCTTATTCAGTGTGTTCCTGGCCTGATTGTACAAGACTTTGTCCCCATTCCTGTAGGCATCCTCTTTGGCCTGACAAAGATGTCATGTTCTGTGAACCATGGCTTATCATTGCTGAATGTTAAATAAGTCCTGGTAGGAATGCACGTCTTCACAGAAACTGATATATGATGTTAAAGTCTCTGTGAGCTCGTCCAGATCAGTGGTAACAGCTTCAAAAATACTCCAATCATTGCAGTCAAAACAGGATTGTAAGTCCTGCTCTGTTTCTTTGGTCCGTCTCTTTACAGTCCTTACTACAGGTTTAGCAGATTTAAGTTTTGGCCTGTATGTTAGGAGAAGATGAACCGGGCAGTGGTCAGAGAGTCCTAAAACTCTGGTGTTGTGGTGTAGCCGTGCTAATATATTATTATATTGCTCAAGGACAGATTAAGATAAGTGAGATTAATATATGTAAATCAAAATAAGTAAAGATTAAAATTTAAATGAACTCTGGATTATGGATTAGATTTGATATAGCTTAAGTGAGTAAATTTAAGAATTAAAAATGATCTTTTGATTTAATGATTAAAGTAGAATTAGAATTAGATTAGAATTAGATATCAGAAAATTAGTACAATTTTCAGAAAAATTTCAACACTGTATACATTTATTTATCCAAACCTCCATTCATCTGTAAATCCATCTATACATCCATCTCTTAATCCATTTATTCCACCATCTTTCCATCCATCCACCCATATGATATCTGATGGAATATAATCATTCACCTACTGCTTGATCTGTACATGTTTTATCCCTGCATCCTCTTTCTAGATGACCAGTGTGGACTCCTCCATCAGTCTGATAACAGTGTGTAACTGAGTTTATAACATGTTTATGAAACACTGTTACTGATTCACACAATTATACCCAGTCATAAGTCTTGTAAAGCTTTATGAACACAGGCCACACACAGCGTGGCAGTGAATGGTTTCGTCTCGGTCACAGGTGATCCTGAACTCTCTGTTCTTTAACTACGATCTGAAGAGAGCTGTAGAAGAACCCCGGTTCCACAACCAGCTGAACTACACTCTGTTGGAGGACAACTTTGAGAAGGTGTGACTGGAATATGTTTAAGTGAATCAGACTGAGACTTGATTCGTCTGTATCATGTGATCATTTAAACCAAAAAAAAAAAAAAGATTCATTTTAAGGGATTCTGTTCAGAATCAGCTGCTCATCTTTCATCTGTTCCACAAGAATGGAATTATATTTGAGATTATGAGCATCATTATAATAGTTTTATAATGTTTTGATTCGTCTTCATTACATGAATCCAGACAATTCAAAACTCCTACATGACAGCACAGTTAAAGTGACAACACAAAGATTCATCTGTCTCATTTAAAAGAGTCTTTCAATTAAAAGAACAATTCATTTTGAATCATCTTTTATCTCTTCCACTGAAATAAGTTTCTTATATGAGTCTCTGAGCATCATTAAAACACACACACCACTCTTTCTTCTCTTGCACACGTAATAATAATTTACTCTGAATTTAAATTACAGAGTGTTATAGAGGGACTGAAGCAGAGGAATCATGTGATAGGGGAGTGGAAGCGTTACCCTGCAGTGGTCCAGGCCGTGATGAGGCAGGGTGATAAGATCTGCACTGAATCAGACCCTCGGAGAGGTGGATATCCCGCCGGCTACTGAAGCTCACTTTAACTCTCAGCTGTTATCTGAATGCATCTCTGTGCTGTTCTATTTCAGATTATTTGATAGAAGAATTGTTTATGCAGTTGATGGAAAGAGCTTCTTTTATGTAATGAATTATTTTTCAGGTCGTCTGGATCACTTCACTGGTCCTCATGTTCCTCCTGCAATGCTGCAGCTTTCACTTTCGCCCAGTTTTCATTTCATGTATTGTGTGTTGGAAATAAAGGTGTAAGAGAAATAAAACAGACCAAATACAAAGAAAAATAAAACTCAGCAGACTGATGAATTGTGTGTTTTTCCTTTAAATCAAATCAAAATATCGTGAAATGAAGTGAACTGGTGTCTTGGCTGAGTGACTGACTCTGATTCTCTACACTTTATTTTTATCCTAAACATCATTTTAAGGTTTAAGAATCAGACGAAATCCTAAATAAAATGATTAAATCTGACGCAGCCCTTTATTTCTGTAAGGAGCGCTGGAGAGTTTTAATGACCGACACTCTGAGGGTTCTGTAAACACGTCCTGCGCAGGATCCCACACGCTGAGGAGTATGAATAAACCAGGAAAGGTCAGAGTGGAGGACGTCAGGGTGAGAAATCCGAAAATAAAAACCTCCATAACTTGACTTGTTACACATCCAGATAAATAACAATACACAACATCTGAGATTAATCTGATACTCATTCTTATTTTAACACATACTCTAGTCATGAGCTTAACTGTGTGACAAGGTAATAATGTAAGGTGTGTGTGTGAGTGTGTTTGTGTGTGTGAGTGTGTTTATGAATGTGTGTAAGCGAGTGTGTGTGTGCATGTGTGTGCGTGTTAATAAGTGTGTTTAAGTGAGTGTATGTGTGTGTGGTGTAGTGTTCAGTATCCAGCAGGTTCCCCCATTTTGCGGTTGTCAGAAATGGCATTAACACACTTATCTTCGTGCTTGGACACAGCGTTAACTGTGTTGTAGAACAATGATCGAGTGATGACGGTGTGACCGACCTGCTCAAGAGCCTTCTTCACATTCTGGGAAAACACACACACACACACACAGTGTAACACTCAATGTGGTATATGATATTTAAGTGTTAGTAGCTGATGAATGAGTGTCTGTGGTTAACAGTTAATCTCTGAGCGCTAACAGTTCATATATACAGCAGTAACAGCAGACACATCAGGGAGAGCGAGAGCTCCTTGACCACATCACCACACCACCAGACCCCACAGTGTGTGTTGTCATGTTTCAGTACCTTATCAAATGCCGGCTCAAAGGAGAGTTCATTTTTTCCATCCACATACACGACAGGTGATTTGATGGACTCTCTCAGCGTTTTCCCCAGCCACAGGTAATTCATCAGCGCCTGTGAGAGAACCGTCTCACCTTCAGCACACAAAACACACACTGCAGAAACGCTCACTGTTCCTCACTCCATCATCTCTAACTCCTCTCACATCCCATGCTTCCCTCTTTACACAGGTGTAATTCTAGTAGATTTCGAGTAGATTTCTGATTCCTCTAGTCTTTAGCTCTTGCTGGCTAGCCTTCAGTAGATCCAGCCAGTTTCCTATGTCCACCATCACTCCCTGCACTCCTATTGCTCTCACCCTCCACTGCTCGGGTGTTTGGTGTTTAACAGGTGATTTCAGAAGGTGTTTAGAAGGGTTTACCATGGCCATGCCCGTGGTGATCATACTGCCTCCTGAAGCTCCGATTACCAGAGTGTGTTTCTCAGATCGGGAGTAGAGGATCACCGGAGCCATGGAGGAGGGTGGCTGCTCTCCTACACACATGAGTTCAGAGTTAGGAATTAGGGTAAAAATTAAGAGATGGAAGTTAGAGTTTTGAGGGTAGGGGTTAGATGTTGGGGTTAGATGATGGGGTTGGGGTTACACGTTTGGTTTAGAGTTTGGGGTTAGATAGAGATAGGGGTTAGATGTTGGGTTTAGGGGCTGTGGTTAGAGGTAAGGGCTACATGTTGGGGTAGGAGTTGGGGATGGGGTTGGTGTTAGGGGTTGTGGTAGGTGGTTGGGGCTAGATGTTAATTTAAGGGTTGGGTTTAGATGTTGGGGTTAGGGGTTGTAATTAGAGGTTGTGGTTAGTGGTTGGGGCTAGAGGTTAGGGGTTGTGGTTAGAGGTTAGGAGTTATAGGTCATAGGTCAAAAATTGGGGTTAATGACTGGGGGTCCAGGTTTCCAGTTGGTGTTGAGAGTTGAGGTTGGGGTTAGGAGCTGGGGGTCAAGGTCACAGTTTAGTGTGGGAGGTTAAGTTTAGGATTAGGAGCTGGGGATCAGGATCACAGAGTGGTGATGGGGGTTAAAGTTCGGGTTAGGGGCTGGGGTTCAGTGTCACAGATTGGTGTTGGAGGTTAAGGTTAGGGTTAGGGGTTGGGGTTAAATGTTGGGGTTGGGGGTTGAGTGGGCAGGTGAGCTCACCTGGGTGAATTTGTTTTGTTCTGCCACAGAAGTCAGCAAGCTCGTTGTTCAGGAGGATTCCTGTGTTAGGAGATAAAACTCTCGAACCAAATCTACAGAGAGAAAATCACACACATACACACACACACACACACATACACACACACACATACACACACACACACACACAGTGAGGACTAACATTTAATTACACACACATGCACGCACGCACACAGGCCAGCAGGGGGCCTCACTGAAACTCCTCTCAGTGTGTTAGACTGTATGTGCTCTCACATGTGATTGATGGTGCTGGTGACGGACACGGCCGTCCCGTCTTCAGCCAGCACGGAGATATGTGTGGTTCCCTGAGTGTCGGGGTGTGGTGTGATGTTGTAGTACAGAGCATCATGGGTAATACTGCTGCTGATCATCGCCCTCACACGATCAGCAAACCTGACCTCAGTCAGAATGTGTGCTTCCTGTTCGCAAAAAAATAATTGTAATACTGTATGTTATAAACTTGTATTGTAATAGGTTATAACAGCAGAAGAAGAACGTAAAGTTTTACATTTGAATATCTGAATGTTTTTCCGCGACCTAGCTAATCAGAGACAGAAAGCGCCATGCGGTCAGTCTGCACACCTTTTTGGAGTAGAACTTTGGGTCTTTAATGAACTGCTTCAGTCCGTTAGCGAATTTACACGCCTCGACGTAGCGGTGGTATGTTAGCACCCTCTTATCATTGTGGATATCGTTTGAATGTAATTCATAACCTGCAAACACACACAGAAAGTGAGAGTCATGGAGCTGCCCGCAGTAGCAGAAGTTGGTGTGAATAGTAGTGGTGTGTCTGACCCTCCATGATGTTGAGGATGAAGCTGAGTAAGGCTCCTCCTGCTGGTGGAGGAGGGAAGAACATCTCGTATTTATCCAAAGAAACAAACCAGGCTTCTGATTCAGTGGCTTCAAACGAGCTCAGATCCTCCAGCGTGAGACTCCCACCTGACACACACACACACAAAACACACACACACACATACATGGTGTATGTGCCAGGTCAACTATCTCCTCCTGAACGTCAGCAAGACTGAGGGGCTGATAGTGGACTTTAGCACAAAGCAGGAGAGGAATTACCGGCCCCTCACTATCGACGGGACGCCGGTGGAGAGAGTGGACAGTTTCCGGTACCTAGGTGTCTACATCACGCAGGACCTGACATGGTCCTGTCATGTCAGCACCCTGGTGAAGAAGGCCCGGCAGTGTCTTTATCATCTCAGACGCCTGAAGGACTTTAAACTGCCCTCAAATGTGCTAAAGACATTCTACACCTGCACCATTGAGAGCATCCTGACAGGAAGTATCACAGCCTGGTTTGGGAACAGCACCAAACAGGACAGGCAAGCTCTCCAGAGGGTGGTGCGATCAGCCGAGCGTACCATCCGCACCAAGCTTCCTGACCTGGACACCATATACAGCAAGCGGTGCTGGACCAAGGCCAGGAAGATTATGAAGGACCTCAGCCATCCCAACAATGGACTCTTCTCTCTGTTGAGGTCAGGGAAACGTTTCCGTTCCTTGAAGGCAAACACAGAGAGAATGAGGAGGAGCTTCTTCCCGCAGGCCATTCGGGCCCTCAACCAGAACACCTAGGATCTGGACTCTCTGTTCTTACCCCCACACAA
>NC_080714.1:1006758-1019258 GCF_019097595.1 Hemibagrus wyckioides
GCTGTAGCACAGCAGTTATGTTCAGACCTGCATAGAAATAACATTTATGAAATGTATCAGTCAGGATTTAGGCCTCATCATAGCACAGAGACAGCACTGGTTAAAGTGGTAAATGACCTGTTACTGACCTCTGATCAGGGTTGTGTCTCCTTACTGGTGTTACTGGATCTTAGTGCAGCTTTTGACACCACTGACCACACTGTTCTACTTGATAGACTAGAACATGTTGTTGGTGTTAAAGGAACAGCCCTCTCCTGGCTCAGGTCTTATTTGACTGACCGTTATCAGTTTGTAGATCTAGATGGTGACTTCTCCATGCATACCAAGGTTATGTTCGGTGTTCCACAAGGTTCTGTCTTAGGCCCACTGCTTTTCTCCCTATATATGTTACCCCTTGGTGCAATTATTCATAAACATGGTATTAACTTCCACTGTTATGCAGATGACACACAGCTATATGTCTCAGCTAAATCAGATGAGAGACACCAGCTTATTAAGATAGAAGAATGTGTAAAGGACATTAGACATTGGATGGTCACTAACTTCCTCCTGCTTAATTCGGACAAGACAGAGGTGCTTGTACTAGGACCACAGGCAGCTAGAAGTGAGCTTTCTGATTACAGAGTAATGGTGGATGGTCTTTTGGTTTCATCTTGTCCAGCAGTAAAAGATCTTGGTGTGATTATTGATTCTGGTCTTTGGTTTGAAGCTCATGTAGATAATATCACTCGGGTAGCCTTCTTCCATCTTAGGAATATCGCTAAGATAAGAAATATGTTGTCGCTTCATGATGCAGAAAAATTAGTTCATGCTTTTGTTACCTCTAGGTTGGATTATTGTAATGTCTTACTGTCTGGATGTTCCAGTAGGAGCAGGAACAAGCTCCAGTTAGTCCAGAATGCAGCAGCTAGAGTCCTAACTAGAACCAGAAGATATGAACACATCACTCCTATTTTATCCACACTACATTGGCTCCCAGTCAGATTTCACATTGATTATAAAATACTGTTACTGACCTATAAAACACTAAATGGTCTCGCGCCGCAGTACCTGAGCGATCTTTTAGTCTTTTATGATCCGCCACGCCTACTCCGATCAAAGGGTGCTGGTTACTTGGTA
Source organism: Hemibagrus wyckioides (assembly GCF_019097595.1). Taxonomy (NCBI): domain Eukaryota; kingdom Metazoa; phylum Chordata; class Actinopteri; order Siluriformes; family Bagridae; genus Hemibagrus; species Hemibagrus wyckioides. Next base: position 1,007,878 of record NC_080714.1, read on the forward strand.
GTACCTCAAGTAGCAAAGGCTACAGCAGGGGGCGGAGCTTTCTCTTTCAAAGCCCCAAAGTTATGGAACAGCCTTCCAATTAGTGTTGGGGATTCAGACACAGTCTCAATGTTTAAGTCTAGGCTGAAGACACATTTGTTTAGTCGAGCTTTTAATGTATAGTTTTCTTATGTAAAGGAGCAGATCTGAAGGTTCATGGTCATAGAGTGTTTGGTGACTGGGATGTGTTGGATGCTGTCATCTTACCACCCTCACATGGTCACTCAGGTCACTGACTGTGAAGTGGTTGGATGCTTTATGTCCCGGGAAGCCTTCATGTCTGTGACCTTCTGGCTCTCCCTTTTAGTTATGATGTCATAGCTAGTCTTGCCGGAGTCCCTGCCTGCACTTTACACATAATTCTACATTGTCTTTAAACATCACATGATCAGAAACTTAATATCTTTCTCTTTCTCTCTCTACCTTCTCTGTGGAGCTATACACCCCACTCCTGAGCTCCCAGTGTTTGCCAGTTTCCAGTGTGACCACTGCCCTACCCCTGGTCGGAGTCTCGCCGCGTGATGGTGCCCACTGATGCTGTGGATGGATCTGTGTGGACCAGGAGACAGCCATGGACAGAACCACTTGGGGACTTTCACACCATCACAGATCTGCCATTACATCTGTCAGCTTGTGACAGCAAAGAACTAGTGTTTATAATGACCTCAGAAACTACACTGACCTAATAGTTCCTCATGGGTCATTGATTGCTGTTGTAGAAAGGACATTAATCAGTTACAGTTACATTATTTACTGTTTAGTGTCACCCAAATGAGGATGGGTTCCCTTCTGAGCCTGGTTCCTCTCAAGGTTTCTTCCTTTCCATCCCAGGGAGTTTTTCCTTGCCACCGTCACCACAGGCTTCTCATTAGGGATAAAATAGTTTAATTATAGAATTTAATAATTTATTCTTATTTCTAGTTAATTAGTTATTTTTTATTTTTTATTATTATTTTTCATTTTCCCCTTTCTCTGTTTTCTTCTTTTGTAAAGCTGCTTTGAGACAATGTTCATTGTAAAAGGTGCTATACAAAATAAACTGAATTGAATTGAACTGAACTTGTCTTTTGTAACTTTCGCTAAACAAGAACACAGTAATTTTCTGCAGCCCTACAAAACCCTGACAAGTGTTATAAAAGGAAGACAGCTGGAGATGTTCTTAAAAATGTCTCTTCCACAAGGATTTTTAAACTAAGGCATCGGAACAAATGCTTCAAAATCCCCGTCCAACGGGGATTTTTCCCATTTCATAATAACGGGGAAATGTCAGTCTTCTGACGCAAACTGGATACAGATCTGCTGCTGAGCTTAGCTGTACATTTCAAACAAGTCGAATATATTTATGATGCTAGCAAGCACATTATCTTTAGCTGCTTATCTTGCTAATACCTAGCCACTATGTTCGTAGCTAGCCACTTTTTCCCTCTACAGAGTACATTTATATTTATTCAGAATGAGCCGGCTAATATAATATAATATATAATATAGCCTGCATTTCAATGCAGAAAATCTAGCTCAAGTGTTCGTGTGTGTGTGTGTGTGTGTGTGTGTGTGTGTGTGTGTGTGTGTGGTGGTGATGTACCGGTAACATTGGAGCAGTTGGAGAGCAGATCTGCTTTGAAATTCTTGGGTGTGGTTTCCCTGGCATTAATGATCTTCACTTTACCTGGTAACAGAGTGGACGAGGGGAATAAAGTCAGGTATTTTAACTCAGAACACACACACACACTTCAGTGTAGAATTATAGAGTAACTGATGTTAGAAATTAGAGTCTGACTTTTAAAGCGGTGTGATGTGAACAGTACTGACTGAAGGAACATTTACAGGCATCTCACACTGTGCTTTCTGTTTGTTCTGACTTTTTAGCGACTCCTAGTGGTGAGGATCAGTGCACGCTGGCTCTCATCTGTGTTACTGTTGGACAGTGCTGTGTGTTTTGTAAGGTTTAAAGCGTTTTTAATAATCGCACCATTACAACAAGAAATTGTGATATTGCGGTTCACAGCACGCTAACGGAACGATCACTAATGGAAACATTTCTTTTTGTATTTTTTCGGGCTGTAATTTAGCTGGTCCCCCTCAGTCAGGGCAGACCTACATTTCATCACTAATGCAGTTCACCTCCACAGCAGCAGAGGGCTCCAAATATTACAAACAGCTCCTTTAATCTCTCCAGTGCTCTTACACTGGAATTCGACTGTAATAATGTGAGAAGGGCTGAGATTCTGAGACACGATCCATTACAGAATAAATCCCCCTCCATGTTACAGAGCATGAAATCCTGCCTGTGACACACACCACACTTTTCCTTCAGCTCTTACCGTTTTTCTCCCTGATGGTGAATATCACTCCTCCACCCAGGCCCATACTCTGGGGGTTTACTACTGATGTACATATCAGAGCAGCTATAGCGCCATCTACAGCTGAACCTCCAGAGCGCAGGACATCACTGAGAGAAAAAATGAGAAAACAGACAGAGATACGCAGGATAAAAACACAGGACTTTATAAGGGCTTGAAACTTTAATATATACAACATAATATATATACAATATAATGACAGTGTGTGTGTCAGGAAACTATTACGGAGACATGAGTGAGTCACAAATTCTTTATCGATGTAAAGTGGCCACATAATGGACACCACACTGTCAGGGGGGAAAATGAATTATGGACTGTGGTGTGGAAATGGACAAACACTCAACTGAGCAGACGAATAAATGCTAATTGATCCATTTACAAAAAGAAAAAAAAGCACCGGATCTTTCATATTTCACTAAACCCTCACTAATGCACTATAAGGGTCATTTAGAGACCGCATGTCACTTCCTCCACCATCCTCCACTCTGCACATCAGAGCACGGATGTTCTGGAGGTTCTGGACTCTGATTGGTCCTCAGGTGTGGATTCATTCTCTAGAACAGCAGCTCTTACAGCTTTATATTAAATTCCCAAAATCTAAAAAAGTGTGAATCTGATCAGGAATTGAACTGATCAGTGTGTGAGAGTCTTCAAATGAGTGATTTATCAGTGCATATGTGAACACACACAGACACACACACACACACACACACACACAGGAGGAGGACGCGACACAATGGGTCTGTAATGAAGCTGACTGATCAGAACGTGCATTAGAGAGGAAGAGGATTTTTCTCCTTCTTCTCATCAGTCATGTGTTCAGTGCAGAAATGAGTCTGTGGTGAAAAAGTTCATGAGAGCCAGGAATTCAGCACACAGCTTTATTCTGTAATGTATTATTAGGGAAACTGTTTGATTAAATGTCATCCATTTTTGTTTTTGGTCCACTTAGCTTTGTTTTTGTTCATTTGCAGGTTTAACTCCATTAAAGTGTCCATTAGATAAAAACCCCATACATTGATTAATAATTCATAAGCAGCTGATGCAGAGGTACATAATAAACCTACACTTGGAGATGTTTGTAGCGTCATGTGTTAGATGTGGTGGTACATCAGTAACTCTAACGGCTTCCTCGTGTGAGCTACAGCGTGTTGCATAAGTCTGTGCTCATGACATTAAATCCCACTTCACTTCCATGTCGAAGTGTGAAGGGGGTGAATACTTATGCAACACACTGCGCAGTATCAGAAAATCTTACAAAAGATAAACCGGGTGAAACTGAAACTTGTGTTACTTGTTAGTGCTGATATACAGGATCAGACACGGACATGTCTCAGCTAATCCTCTGAATCTGACTTCAAGTGAAAAATGTGGGTTCCTTTATTAAATAGATTTCATTTATATTTAATGAGGATCTGATTAGAAAAGTAATAAAAACATGAACAGGAGTGAAAATTCTGCTCCATTGCTGGGTTTTATTAGTTTGCCATGTTTAAACACCAAACCCATTGTGAGTGTGAGGCGTTGGCATGAGATAAACCCCGAGCTGGATGTCGGTCAGCACCAACATGGTCCACCATGTCGGCTAAGATAAGATAAAATAGAACTTTCTCACTCCCGAAGGTGTCAGAGACTGCTTCAGATTCACAAGAAATAAATATGAGTGAAATAATCTATATATACAAAAGTATATTCAAAAGTACAGAAAAGGTGCGAGGGAACTGAAAACATATTGCACATGATGTGATAATAATGTACACTGAAATAGCTAGAATTAGTTCATTAACACCATTAGTGCCAGGTTACTAACACAACATCTGTATTTCTGCCCAGATGTGTTTGTTATTTAGTCTTTGGTGTGAGCTAAATGTATTTTATTCACTCTAAGATGTTCAGTATAATCAGTAATAATACTAAGTATGTTAGTGCTTTAATTAATATGTTAATGATTTTGTTCAGGCTTTAATTTCCAGGTAAGGTGTGTGTGTGTGTTTCGAGGCCTGTGTTGGTGTGGATCAGTGTGAAGCGGATTAAATCGGGAGCACTGGTGGTTATCTGCACCACGCTGAGCTTCACCTTCACCTCTTCATCATCTGCTGTTGTGGAGGAAGCTCACCTGGTCTGACTGTTCCAGAGGATTAACACCGAACTAAATAAACACAGCCTCACTGAACACTGAACACTGAACACCACACAGCATAACACTTCCTGCTGAATTCACACACAATATCATGTCTTGTATCAATACAAGACTCTCAAACTGCTTTTCCAGTATGTTTGTTTTATTGCATTGTATATATTTGTTTTACTTTATTTATTATTTTACTAGTATATGTTTCTGTATTTCTTTCATTCGTGTGATTGATTGTGCTGTTTGTTAAGAGTTATAAGTTATAATAAGTTATAAACAGCTCACGTCTGCGCGCGCACACATTTATCAGATAAGTTTAAACATCCTGACATGATCTGATTAAACACACACACACACACACACACACACTCACACACACACACTCACCGGCCGATGCTGGAGCATATTTGCGAGTCTGCAGCCACAGCTGCTTTCCTGAACATCCCCTTCTGACACACAACCGGCTCCGGGAACTTTACCGTGCAGACGATGATGAGGATGAGGATGAGCACGATGAAGATCGCAGCGAAGCACACACCGGCTCGCAGGCGATCTTTCCTCCTGCGGGGCATGTCTGCGATCTGACTCACACCAACACACACAACACACACCAAACACACCGCTCGGACATGCACCCCGAGGGCGGAGGACAAACCACGCCCCCTTTGTGTATTTACGCAAATGAATAAGAACAGGCAGAATAGTTGTTTGTTTTTGTTTGTGATCCTGTTTTACATATGATGTTGATAATCCAAATCAGACTGTAAGTCTGTAACAATCCACCCTCCCACCATACAACACACACACGCACTTTCTTCATCCTTCCTCATCCTGCCTCTCACACACTTTCAGTACAATATAATTAGAGGAATTAATCTGGGGTTTCCAGTGACACTTGCAGTACAGAACAAACACTGCAAAGTTTCATTTAAAATTTAATTTTCTTGGTCACACACACAACCATACACAGTACAGCATAACCTGAAATGCTTTTCATTTCTGACCAGTGACATAAACAACAGGATTTACATCAGACAGGATTAACTAGCACTGAAGCAGAAAAAAAAATATCAAGAAAGACATAAGACAGAAAACGTATGGACCCTGTGGTGAATAAGCTGCAGATGTGCATGAGACACACTGCTGAGGAACATGGAGCTGAGGAAGCTGCAGTGGAATCGCTCACATATCTAATACATCCTTATTAATACAGCTTCATTAACAGGAATGTAGGGGGCGTGGCTGCTGTGCAAACAAGTCCCAGCTCTAGTCTGTGTGTTGTCCTGGTTTAGCCCGAAATGTTCTGTGGGAAGAAGCTCCTCCTCGTTCTCTCTGTTTTTGTCCTCAGTGAGCTGAAGCACTTCCCTGACTGTGACAGAGAGAAGAGTCTGCTGTTCAGATGGCTAGAGTCCTTTACTGTCTTCCTGGCCTTTGTCCAGCACCACTTGCTGTAGATCAACTGCAGGTCAGGGAGGAGGATATGCTCAGCTGCTCCACTCTCTGGAGAGTCTCATGTCCTGCTTGATGCTGTTCCATTTACATTTCTGGCATTTGGCAGACGCTCTTATCCAGAGCGACATACAAAAGTGCTTTAAGTCTCTATCAATAAATACATTAACACTGGTTCAATAGGTCACAGACTTAGGATATCATTAGTCTAAGTTTTTTTTGTTTGTTTGTTTTTTAAATATGTACATACAACATATAACAATACATGAAAACAGGGAAAAATAAGAGCTAGTTTAAGGGTTTCAGGAAGAGGTGGGTCTTCAGTCATCATTTAAAGACAGCCAGTGACTCAGCTGGACGGACATCTAGGAGAAGTTCACTCCACCATCTCGGGCCTGGTTCGGCAACTGCACCGCAGAGCACTGTGGTCCGAACGGCCCGGCACATTGTGGGAAGTGAGCTTCCCTCTCTCCAGGATATCTTTGTCAGCTGATGTGTGAGGAAAACCCTAAAGATCATCAAAGACCCAACCCATCCAAGCCACAGGCTACTTTCGCTGCTGCCCTCAGGACGGCGATACTGCAGTATGAATTCCAAAACTAGCCGACTGAAGGACAGCTTCTCCCCCCGGGCTGTCAGACTATTAAACAATCAGGACTAACAGTACACCACACATACTGTACCTGTACACTGTACACTGCGTATGTACACAACATTCATGCTGCTACACACATCACACTGGGACACACTGTGCAATATTTACTGATTATACTGTGTATCTCATGCCATTGTTTCTGTACATATTGCACAATAATTGCAACATATATATATAAATAACTTTCTTTTCTTTTTTTTTACTGTCCAGCACTAATGAATTTCCCTCACTTCTACACTTGTGGTGTTGATGATGTGACAATAAAGAGATTTGACTTTGACTTTGCCAGAACAGAGACAGATGTAGACCTAACTCTGACCCTGAGAGATGGTGGACCAGTGGAGCAGTGCTAGTGAACCTGAGGGAGCGAGGGTCAGTGTGAGGAGTAATAAGAGGTCTTTGAGGTCAGATGGTGCTGGTCCATTCTTGGCTTTGTAGGCAAAGGTCAGTGTTTTGAATCTGATGCAGCTACTGGAAGCCAGTGGAGGGAACGCAGCAGTGGGGTGGTGTGGGAGAACTTAGGCAGGTTCAAGACAAGTCATACAGCTGCATTTTGGATCATTTGCAGTGGACGAATTGCATTCAGGGATACACCTGGCAGTAAAGAGTTGCAGTAGTCCAGTATCCAAATGACCAGAGACTGAACAAGTACTTGAGCAGCCTGTGTGGATAAAAACATCTGAATCCTTCTAATGTTGTACAGAAGAAACTGACATGAGTGTGTCACATTAGTAACATGGGAGGAAAAGGACAGTAGATTGTCATATGGTTACCCAGAGGTCGCAAGCAGCGGCCGAAGGGGAGCTCATCGAGTTGTTCAGAGATATCACAAGATCCTGACCTGTGGATGAATCACCTGGGATGACCAGCAGTTCAGTTTTGCTGGGATTGAGTTTCAGCTGATGAGTGGTCATCCAAGATGAAATGTCCGCCAGACACGCTGAGATCTGGGCAGAAGCTGTGGTATCTGAGGGTAGGGTAGGGTAGGGTAGGGTAAGGTAAGATAAGATAAGATAAGATAAGGTACTTTATTCATCCCAAAGTGAAATAAGTTGGGGGTCATTGGCATAGCAGTGGTCAGAGAACCCATGTGAGGATATAACTTCACCAATAGAGTGAGTGTAGAGGGAGAAAAGGAGAGTACTGAGCTTTGTGAGACACCAGTAGAGGGTCTGAGTGGAGCAGATGTCAATCCTTTCCATGTTACCTGATATGAGCGACCATCCAGGTAGGAAGCAAACCATTCCCATGCTGTTCCATGGATTCCAAGACTCCTGAGTGTGAACAAGAGAGTCTTGTGGGTAACTGTTCCCAAACCAGGCTGTGACGCTTCCCATCAGAATGCTCTCAATCCTGCATGAAAAGAGGCTCTTTAGCACCTTAGAGGGCAGTATAAAGCATGAAAGTAAAAATACTGAGGGTCCTTCCTCATGAGGGTGGTGAGGTGACAGGTCCATGACCTGTGTGATGAGAACATTGAGCCCCTGGAGACCGTCCACTCTCTCCACTGGGGTTCTGTTTATCCTGAGCAACTGGATGGACTTTCTTTACTTTAGTGCAATGTTCACTAAACAAGGTAAGCTGTTAATACCGGGATGTTTTACTAAATCCCCCGAGAAATAGAACATGTGGCTCAGCAACTTCATTTGGATTTGAGGTATTTCTAAACACAAACCTCCTTTTACTTTACACGGTGTAAGTGGAAAGTGTATCGTTTGATCCAGAGTATTTAACATATAGACAAAACACCAACTTTTTAGTGACGTGAGACGCTAGAGCTGAACTGTGACGTTGCACAGGCGGGTCACGTGCTCAAAACCAGGAACTCGGTCCCTGTAGTAAATGGTAATCTAATAAACCATTAACTTTTACTCACCAACAGCTAGTTAATCGTAAACAAAAAAACATTGATTCGCCCTCAGCTGTTTTTACACACAACTTTGAAGTTCAGCCTTTACACGCAAAATACAATCTAAATAAAAACGGTAATATGTGATATTTATCTGTAAAAAAAAAAAACTACAGCCGCCATTTTGCTTTAGCTGTTTCCAGCCTCGGCGACTTGAGCGCGCGCTGAGGCGTAAACACAAGTTTACAAATTTTTCATCTCCATGTCAGGAAGAACTCCATGCTACTGTCGCAATTTGAAACATTTATAAACCAACATGGTGATATAAGGTCAGCAACGAAATGTCAGATACAGTCCTTTTACTTCTGTTATATGTATTTAAACCCTCACGTCTCTCGGTGGAAAAGTCTCCTGTGCGCGCAATGCATCATGGGATTTGTGGTTCTTGACCAGGGAGTCGCTTAGTCGGGGTTGGTTTTGGTGTCTTCGTGAATGTCTGCGCGTTACTCCTGCGGTTCTGTGCGCGCTGTTTCTTCATCACGCTGACCGCACAGCTCGAAATATTCGGATTATTACTGACCGCACCGCGGACGCTGAGAGGCAGTGTGTGTGTGTGGAGGATTTAGTGGGCAATCATCGGGGTTTGGTGTTGCACTGCGGGGTTTATTATCCATGCAGCAGCACAGGTGGGGTGACAGATCCACTATTTTCACTTTATTACACTTCGTGTGCTGTACAGTAATGTCATATTCATGTATAATACACTTCAGGCAGGCGCTGTGTATTATTAGTATTAATATTGTTATTATTATCATCGATGCATTATTAGTAGTGATGATCATGGCTGATTGTGTGTGTGCGCGTGTGTGTACAGACTGCAGAAAATCTCAATCTGTGTTCTCTCCTCTCTCTCTCTCTCTCTCTCTCTCTCTCTCTCCCTCTCTCTCCCCATCAACTGCCCTGTTAATGGAGGACAAACGACAGAGCTCTATCCATACAGCAACAAAAAGAGGGTCTGACACTGGTAATGATGGAGATAAAAAGAATGAGGGAGGGACAAGGATGGAGTGAAAGAGTACGAGAAAGATGAAAGGAGTGATAGAGGGAGAAAGGGACGATGATGATGATGATGATGATGATGATGAAGGAGGGAGTGAAAAATTATAGAGGAAAGGAAAGAAAGTGGATGGGAAGTGAGAATAATAGAGAGAGAGAAAGGGGGAATAAGGAAGGGAAACAGAAGAAGAAAATGAAAAGCGAGGAAAGATGGAGGGAGGGAGGAAGGGAGAATTGAAGAATAGATGACAGGACAAGTGAGAAAGAAAAGGTGAAGATATAGAGGAGAGAAGGATGGAGAATATAATGGATAAAGGGAAAGAGTGAAAGAAGAGGAAGAGAAAACTAGATGGAATGAAAAAGTGAGAAAGAAGAGAAGAAGCATTGCAAGAGAAAAGAGGGATAGAATTCAAGATAAAGGTCAAAGTGAGAGACGAAACGAGAGACGTAGAAAGAGAGATGGGAGGAGAGAGACAGAGAAGACAGAGAGACAGACATGAGAGAGAGAGAGAGAGAGTTTGAACATGACTCATGGTTTTACACAGTACATTGCGGAGGTGTGCACAACAACTGAATTTCAAATGCTTCTCCACAGCCGTGTGTGTGTGTGTGTGTGTGAGAGAGAGAGAGGGAGAGAGAAAAAGAGAGAGATAAAGGGGTGTAAATTGTTTTCTTAGTGAAAAAAGGAAAAAAATGAAGTGTTTATGTAGCTCCTCCCCCTTTACCCTGTGTTTGGTGTTTTACATTTGTTTTATGATGAAGCTACAATGCTAATGTTGCTAGCACCTCATTGAAAATCATTTCTGCTTCAAACTGGGTCTAGTGCTCAGTGATGTCTTGCACACACACACACACTGTGGTGACGCTGCTAAACTTCTAGCGGTGATCAGAGCCGTCTTCAGATATCCGAATCTCAGAGTGTTGAGTCACCTGTTACTCTGTGTGTCGACTCTGAATCAGTTTGAAAATGATTCTTTTGATTTGTTTGTTATTTGAACCGAAGCAGAAGTAGTTATCTGAGTTGTGTGTAGTAAACATTTTGTGTTTCACGTTCAGCGTTGATCGTGTCTTCATTTAGCTCGCAAAAACTCAGTACACAGTATCTGAAAACACACTTCAGGATTGATTCACTTCCTGCAGTGAGTCGATTCAGAGTCGAATCACTCTCTTACTTCAGTTCACTAGGAGGTAGCTGGAGACCCATGATCAGAGGCTCTAGAATGTGATTGCTGTGTGTTTTGCCAAAGAACCGCCTGTACCATGGGGAGGAGAACAAGCCAAGGTTTGGTTCAGACAGACCAAAAACTGTGGACATTGGTTGCCATTGGTTACGGCAGTAGTTTCTGGATTTGTGTGCATGTGAAGAGTACAGAGCTGAAGAAGTGAACTTTAAACACTGTCTCAGCGCAGCGATTACGTTTGGGGACATTGTGAAGGTTTTATTTTTATCCAGATTTTTCCTCAAACAGCAGAGTGTGTGGGTGGTGTAGGAACAGCACTGAGCTGTCAGGGGGGGCAGGTGTGTGTGTGTGTGTTCTGTCACTCTAAAATGTGTCTCATTTCTCCTCCAGGTGCAGTGTGGTGAAATCCTAAAACGTCTGGTCAAACACACACACACACTTCTCCAGCTTCAGCATGTACACACACCTCAGAACATCAGAGAGAAGATTGGATGCTCTGCCTGGTGTGTCTGATTGACACATCCCATACTGAGAGGATCAGAGAGAGTGTGTGTGTGTGTGTGTGTGTGTGAGATGGATTGGATGCGGGACTGGGTGCAGGCCGTGCGGGAGTGTGAGGGCGGGGCTTTAGGGACGGTGCTCTGTTTAGCTCTACTGTTTA
>NC_080714.1:1026758-1089258 GCF_019097595.1 Hemibagrus wyckioides
GTGCAGTCACCTGTCCCATCATGCACCATGGGAAAAGGGTGGGGCTTGTAGCAGATAACAAACACAACATGGCTCCATGACTAAAGATCATTATTATTACATCACAGAGGAAAATGGGTGAAGATCACACATACATATATAATATATACATAAAAACTAGGGAGAATGTGAATAATAATTTTTAATTATAAACATGATAATTATATGAACATATTGTACACACTTCGTTTTTACACAACAGTTACACACCAGGTACTGAAGAAGAATCAATGATTAAATAATAAATATAAAATATGATAAATAATATAAAATAATATATAAAAAATATATATAAAATATTCATTTTATGCACTATTTTTATTAATAAATAGATTTAAAATTTATAAAACTATTTTTAACCATTTAAACAGGAATATTTTGTAGAAATTTTAGAAACAAAAAGACTGGACAGGAAGAGTGGTTCTGGTTGACAGACTTTTGATTGATAAACAGGTTCTATAGACGCACACACACACGCACAAAAGAGAGAGAACACACTAGAGGGAGCTAAAGAGTCAGGATTATTAAATCATCAATCTGTACAGTCCTGATACTCAACAATAACACAATAACAATAACACACTGGAAATACTCTCCAGTGTACTCTCACATACCCTCATACACACACACACACACACACACACTCAAATACTCTCATATACACATACACACTATCACATACTCTCACACACACACACACACAAATACTCTCATATACACATACACACTATCACATACTCTCACACACACACACACACAAATACTCTCATATACACATACACACTATCACATACCCTCATACACACACACACACACTCAAATACTCTCATATACACATACACACTATCACATACTCTCTCACACACACACACACACACACACACACTCAAATACTCTCATATACACATACACACTATCACATACTCTCACACACACACACACACACAAATACTCTCATATACACATACACACTATCACATACCCTCATACACACACACACACACACTCAAATACTCTCATATACACATACACACTATCACATACTCTCACACACACACACACACACACACACACACACACACACAAATACTCTCATATACACATACACACTATCACATACCCTCATACACACACACACACACTCAAATACTCTCATATACACATACACACTATCACATACCCTCATACACACACACACACACTCAAATACTCTCATATACACATACACACTATCACATACCCTCATACACACACACACACACTCAAATACTCTCATATACACATACACACTATCACATACCCTCATACACACACACACACACACTCAAATACTCTCATATACACATACACACTATCACATACTCTCACACACACACACACACACAAATACTCTCATATACACATACACACTATCACATACCCTCATACACACACACACACTCAAATACTCTCATATACACATACACACTATCACATACTCTCATACACACACACACACACACTCAAATACTCTCATATACACATACACACTATCACATACCCTCATACACACACACACACACACTCAAATACTCTCATATACACATACACACTATCACATACTCTCATACACACACACACACACACTCAAATACTCTCATATACACATACACACTATCACATACCCTCATACACACACACACACACACACTCAAATACTCTCATATACACATACACACTATCACATACTCTCATACACACACACACACACACTCAAATACTCTCATATACACATACACACTATCACATACTCTCATACACACACACACACACACACTCAAATACTCTCATATACACACACACACTATCACATACTCTCATACACACACACACACACACACTCAAATACTCTCATATACACATACACACTATCACATACCCTCATACACACACACACACACACACACACTCAAATACTCTCATATACACATACACACTATCACATACCCTCATACACACACACACACACACACACACACTCAAATACTCTCATATACACATACACACTATCACATACCCTCATACACACACACACACACACACACACTCAAATACTCTCATATACACATACACACTATCACATACCCTCATACACACACACACACACACACACACTCAAATACTCTCATATACACATACACACTATCACATACCCTCATACACACACACACACACACTCAAATACTCTCATATACACATACACACTATCACATACCCTCATACACACACACACACACACACACTCAAATACTCTCATATACACATACACACTATCACATACTCTCATACACACACACACACACACACACTCAAATACTCTCATATACACATACACACTATCACATACCCTCATACACACACACACACACACTCAAATACTCTCATATACACATACACACTATCACATACCCTCATACACACACACACACACACACACTCAAATACTCTCATATACACATACACACTATCACATACTCTCATACACACACACACACACACTCAAATACTCTCATATACACATACACACTATCACATACTCTCATACACACACACACACACACACTCAAATACTCTCATATACACATACACACTATCACATACCCTCATACACACACACACACACACACACACACACTCAAATACTCTCATATACACATACACACTATCACATACCCTCATACACACACACACACACACACACACACTCAAATACTCTCATATACACATACACACTATCACATACCCTCATACACACACACACACACACTCAAATACTCTCATATACACATACACACTATCACATACCCTCATACACACACACACACACTCAAATACTCTCATATACACATACACACTATCACATACCCTCATACACACACACACACACTCAAATACTCTCATATACACATACACACTATCACATACCCTCATACACACACACACACACTCAAATACTCTCATATACACATACACACTATCACATACCCTCATACACACACACACACACTCAAATACTCTCATATACACATACACACTATCACATACCCTCATACACACACACACACACACACACACACTCAAATACTCTCATATACACATACACACTATCACATACCCTCATACACACACACACACACACACTCAAATACTCTCATATACACATACACACTATCACATACCCTCATACACACACACACACACACACACTCAAATACTCTCATATACACATACACACTATCACATACCCTCATACACACACACACACACACACACACACTCAAATACTCTCATATACACATACACACTATCACATACCCTCATACACACACACACACACACACACTCAAATACTCTCATATACACATACACACTATCACATACCCTCATACACACACACACACACACTCAAATACTCTCATATACACATACACACTATCACATACTCTCATACACACACACACACACACTCAAATACTCTCATATACACATACACACTATCACATACTCTCATACACACACACACACACACTCAAATACTCTCATATACACATACACACTATCACATACCCTCATACACACACACACACACACACACTCAAATACTCTCATATACACATACACACTATCACATACTCTCATACACACACACACACACTCAAATACTCTCATATACACATACACACTATCACATACCCTCATACACACACACACACACACACAAATACTCTCATATACACATACACACTATCACATACTCTCATACACACACACACACACACTCAAATACTCTCATATACACATACACACTATCACATACCCTCATACACACACACACACACACTCAAATACTCTCATATACACATACACACTATCACATACTCTCATACACACACACACACACTCAAATACTCTCATATACACATACACACTATCACATACCCTCATACACACACACACACACACACACACTCAAATACTCTCATATACACATACACACTATCACATACCCTCATACACACACACACACACACTCAAATACTCTCATATACACATACACACTATCACATACCCTCATACACACACACACACACACTCAAATACTCTCATATACACATACACACTATCACATACCCTCATACACACACACACACACTCAAATACTCTCATATACACATACACACTATCACATACTCTCATACACACACACACACACTCAAATACTCTCATATACACATACACACTATCACATACCCTCATACACACACACACACACACACACACACTCAAATACTCTCATATACACATACACACTATCACATACCCTCATACACACACACACACACACTCAAATACTCTCATATACACATACACACTATCACATACCCTCATACACACACACACACACACTCAAATACTCTCATATACACATACACACTATCACATACCCTCATACACACACACACACACTCAAATACTCTCATATACACATACACACTATCACATACCCTCATACACACACACACACACTCAAATACTCTCATATACACATACACACTATCACATACCCTCATACACACACACACACACTCAAATACTCTCATATACACATACACACTATCACATACCCTCATACACACACACACACACACACACACACACTCAAATACTCTCATATACACATACACACTATCACATACCCTCATACACACACACACACACACACTCAAATACTCTCATATACACATACACACTATCACATACCCTCATACACACACACACACACACACACACACTCAAATACTCTCATATACACATACACACTATCACATACCCTCATACACACACACACACACACACACACACTCAAATACTCTCATATACACATACACACTATCACATACCCTCATACACACACACACACACACACACTCAAATACTCTCATATACACATACACACTATCACATACCCTCATACACACACACACACACACACTCAAATACTCTCATATACACATACACACTATCACATACTCTCATACACACACACACACACACTCAAATACTCTCTAACACACACACACACATACATACTCTCTAACACACACACACACACACACTCTCAAATACTCTCATATACACATACACACTATCACATACTCTCCTACACACACCCACACACACTCAAATACTCTCATATCCACACACACCCTCACCATACATCCTCATACACACACACACACACACACTCAAATACTCTCATATACCACATACACACTATCACATACCCTCATCCACACACACACACACTCAAATACACTCATCATACACATCACACACTATCACATACCCTCATACACACACACACACACACACACTCAAATACTCTCATATACACATACACACCTATCACATACTCTCATATCACACACACACACACTCAAATACTCTCATATACACATACACACTATCACATACTCTCATACACACACACACACACCCACTCAAATACTCTCATATACACATACACACTATCACATACTCTCATACACACACACACACACACTCAAATACTCTCATATACACATACACACTATCACATACTCTCATACACACACACACACACACTCAAAATACTCTCATATACACATACACACTATCACATACCCTCATACACACACACACACACACTCAAATACTCTCATATACACATACACACTATCACATACTCTCATACACACACACACACACACTCAAATACTCTCATATACACATACACACTATCACATACTCTCATACACACACACACACACACTCAAATACTCTCATATACACATACACACTATCACATACTCTCATACACACACACACACACACACTCAAATACTCTCATATACACATACACACTATCACATACTCTCATACACACACATACACACACACTCAAATACTCTCATATACACATACACACTATCACATACCCTCATACACACACACACACACACTCAAATACTCTCATATACACATACACACTATCACATACTCTCATACACACACACACACACACACACACACACTCAAATACTCTCATATACACATACACACTATCACATACTCTCATATACACATACACACTATCACATACTCTCATACACACACACACACACTCAAATACTCTCATATACACATACACACTATCACATACTCTCATACACACACACACACACACTCAAATACTCTCATATACACATACACACTATCACATACTCTCATACACACACACACACACACTCAAATACTCTCATATACACATACACACTATCACATACTCTCATACACACACACACACACACTCAAATACTCTCATATACACATACACACTATCACATACTCTCATACACACACACACACACACACACACTCAAATACTCTCATATACACATACACACTATCACATACTCTCATACACACACACACACACTCAAATACTCTCATATACACATACACACTATCACATACCCTCATACACACACACATACACACTCAAATACTCTCATATACACACACACACACACACACACTCACATACTCTCATACACAAACACTCATACTGTCATACACATCCTCACTTACACACACATTATCACATACTCTCATATACACACACACACACACTTTCTCACATACTCTTATACACACACACTCACACTATCACATACTCTCATACACACACACACACACACTCACATACTCTCATACACACACACTCACATACTCTCATATACACACACATTCTCACATACTCTTATACACACACACACACACACACTATCACATACTCTCATATCTTATTACACACTCTAATACACAACCTCACACCCTGGTATATGATCACATACACACATCCGGGCCCTCCTACACTCATACTCGACCTCACATTCAGATTTACAACCTCTTACACACACACACACGCACAAGCTCACACTCTTACATAACCTCACACTTCTACACAACCTCATATACACACACACACAAACCGTGTGAAGACGTCTGAAGCCCTGGAAGATATGTGGTCTTGATGAATGATGCAGATGTTCAGATAACAGAGGTGTGTCATGCAGGTTAGGCCTGTACTGGGATGAACTGGGATGCTGTGTTTAATGGGGTGGAAGTGTGTGGGCGAGAGTGTGATGCATCCTGAAACTTCACTGCTGTCTGGGAGCAAGGGGACATGGTCAAGATGGTGGAAAAAGAGAAGAAAGGCGGTGATGCTAATCATGGTGACGTGTGTGTGTGTGTGTGTGTGCAGGAGTAAGTGAAGTGTTCCGCTTACACACCAGAACTGGATTCCTGAAGTTGATGTTGTGTCTTATGATACACAATCAGGACACTGTAGAACCTTACACTTACAAACTCAAATAATTCCACACACACACACACACACACTACATCATACACTCCTACACAACCTCTCACTCTCATACACATCTTCACACACTACCTCACATCCTGCACTCCATGGTGTAGATCTGAACCTGACCCCAGGTGATGAGCTCTACATCAGCACTAACTGTGTCTTTTTTAAATATTTAATATTCATATAAAATATTTTTATCATTGTGTCTTTTCTTAGTTTATTCTTCAGAAAATGAAAAAAACCCCTTTATTTTCCCCTGACGTGTTATACACCGCGGTATATTGTGTAACCGAATATCACCACGTGCCTATCCGTCACACACACATACACACACACACACTAACGAGATGTTATTGGATCACCTTGAATTCCCCTTTTCTCTTTTAGTCTCCTCTCTCTCTCTTTCTCTCTCTCTCGTTTCCTCTTTCTTTCTGTCCACCTTTCCTCTCCTCTCCTCCTCTCCCTCCCTTTCTCCTTCTCTCTCTTTAGGATGAACAGATGAAGCCCATCATGAGTCTCTCGCTCCCTAAAAGCGACTCCACCGCTTCTCTGCTCAGATCTTCCGCAGCAGACCGGAGATCGCGAGCCCCGGACGAGCCGCTCTGGAGCCCCGATAGCGACGCGAGCTCGCGCCGTCCGCTCTGTCACCCGGCGCTGCTGCTGCCGTCGCCGCCGGACCGGAAGCGCGCGGCGGCAAAGAGCCAACCCAAACTGCGCGAAGATGCACCGGAGCGGACGGGCGCGAGCAGCGGCGGAGGTAACGGCGGCGGCGGTGGTGGTGGAAAAGAACGCAAGACATCCAGACACGCGCACCGACACCACCACCATCATCACCATCATCATAACAATCACCACCACCACCACCATCATCATCACCATCACCGGTCTGCTCGGGACGACCTGCCTCACGAGCCACGCACGAAACACACTCATGGAGCTCGCGTGCCCAACCGGACTCGGTCTTTTTCCGAGGGCTCGGAAGAGACGGCCTCCACTTCCTCTTCCACCTCGCTTCTGTTCTTCCAGTCCCCCCGGACAAACCGGCGGACATCCGGAGCCGGGGGACAAGCGCGCGACCCCGACATGGGCAGCTCGTGCTCACCGGTGCCCGCTGCTTCCACGAGCGCAACATCTTCCGAGTCAGATTTCAAACTGCGGCCTATTCTCAACTCCGTGTTCGGACAGGTGAGGAGCAGGGACAGTGCTGAGACACCTACAGAGCTTCATTAACACCTGCAATGTAGCTTTAACACCTGGACTGTTTCATTCACACCTGAACACCTACTGGACACCTTCATTAACACCTAGAGAGATTAATCAACACCTGCATCTACATACAATAATTCATCAACATGCACAGAGTTTAATTAACACCTAGAATATAGAATTAACATCTACAGAGATTACAGTCAATATAGAATTAACACTTTCAACAACTCTGCTGTTTAAATGACAACCACAGCATTTCTCAAATACCTGCTGTGTGGACTTAACACCGCTAACATCAAATTAACATACAGAGCTTAATTATCACCAAAATATTAAATTAACCCCAACCTTAACACCTAAACTACTGAATTAACACCTGAATTACCACTGAATAACCAATGCACTAGAAATAATAGTGTCACACAGTACGAGTTCAAATTTACACCAACTACACTAACACAACACTAACACAACTAAACTAACACAACTACACTAACACAACACTAACACAACACTAACACAACTAAACTAACACAACTACACTAACACAACACTAACACAACACTAACACAACTAAACTAACACAACTACACTAACACAACACTAACACAACTAAACTAACACAACTACACTAACACAACACTAACACAACACTAACACAACTAAACTAACACAACTACACTAACACAACACTAACACAACTACACTAACACAACACTAACACAACTAAACTAACACAACTACACTAACACAACACTAACACAACTACACTAACACAACTACACTAACACAACACTAACACAACTACACTAACACAACTACACTAACACAACTACACTAACACAACACTAACACAACTAAACTAACACAACTACACTAACACAACACTAACACAACTAAACTAACACAACTACACTAACACAACACTAACACAACTAAACTAACACAACTAAACTAACACAACTACACTAACACAACACTAACACAACTACACTAACACAACACTAACACAACTAAACTAACACAACTAAACTAACACAACTACACTAACACAACTAAACTAACACAACTACACTAACACAACACTAACACAACTAAACTAACACAACTACACTAACACAACACTAACACAACTAAACTAACACAACTACACTAACACAACTAAACTAACACAACTACACTAACACAACACTAACACAACTAAACTAACACAACACTAACACAACACTGACACAACTACACTAACACAACACTAACACAACACTAACACAACTAAACTAACACAACTAAACTAACACAACACTAACACAACACTGACACAACTACACTAAAACAACACTAACACAACACTAACACAACTAAACTAACACAACTACACTAACACAACTACACTAACACCCACAGTTTAATATTCTGTTTTATTTATAAATTGTCACACAGCAGTTTTACACTAATCTGGAGAAAAAAATGTAAATAAATGTGTTGTTATTGATTTCATCGTCTCGTGTAAAGTGTTAAATAAAGTTTTAGATGAAGATCGAGGACTTTTCCTCATGTTGCTTTTAGTGTAGCTGTTAGCTAAGCGTAGTTCATGTTGCTAACTCTTTACTGCGTAATTAAAACTAGCTTTAATGCTACTAATCATTCAGATCCATTTTCAACATAACTTTGTGTTTTACTCAACACTAGACTTTAGTGTTTAGTTTAAGTTAATCTTTTCTGGAAATTTCTTAGTGATCTGAACTTCTCAAAGCTATTAGCAGAGAATTAGCAACACACAGAAAAAAACATTTTGTTATTAATAAATGTGACATCATGTAAATCCATGGAATCAGTCACACGTGTTCATTTGAGTTCGATTTGTTGTTAGGGGTCTCAGTAAATCAGGTGTGATGTGACACATGCTAAAGCTGAGACTGAACACATCTATTACTTATTAGCTGCATTAGCATTATAGCTCCAGTGCTAACATGATGAACATCAGACAGAAGATTTTTTAGGCTAATGAATTGCATTTTTCAAAATCTGTATGCATTTTATTCTTGTCTAGACTGTCTTAAAGTGTGTGTGTGTGTGTGTAATGTTGGGTTAGCAATTGAGAACACGCGCATAATTTAATGGGAAAAACCTTCTGTTTGGCCGTGTGTTGTTTTGCCTGTCGCTCTAATTCACACCATGAATCAGTGGCTCAGATTGTGTGTGTGTGTGTACATGTGTACACGTGTGTGTACATGTGTGTGTGTACATGTGTGTGTGTGTGATGCTCTCAGCTTGTATTGTGAACAGATGCTCCTGCAGTTTGTCTTCACAAGAATGAGTGAAATGTCCTTGTGTGAAAATGCCATTCTCTCTTTCTCTCTCTCTCTCTCTCTCTCTCTCACTCCTGTGTTTTTTTACAGCTGGTTCTATATTTAACCTTTTTTCATTCTTGCTCTTCTCCGTATTCCCATCAGTATGCTGTTCTCTCTCGTCTTTCCCAGATCAATCTCTGCTTTCGTCAAAAATACCGTCCACTGCTGCCGTCATAACTCATTTCCCAGAAGAACATAACAAGGTCAGAAAGACCTCAAAAACAGAGAGAGAAAGAGAGAGATAGAGGGAGAGAGAGAGAGAGTAATTATAGATAGATAGATAGATAGATAGATAGATAGATAGATAGATAGATAGATAGATAGATAGATAGATAGATAGTTTATTGATCCCATGAGTAAAATTCTTGTGAGAGAGAGTTAGAGAGAGAGAGAGAGAGGGAGGGAGAATGTTTCTTGTTCCAGTTCTGGAGGATTCAGTATATTACTGTAGAGAGATGGATGTTTTTATCACAATTAGTTGTACAAAGTGTATAAAAATGATCATGATTAGGAAAAGAGGGCGGAGCTAAGGGGTGGCCGTGGCCCTGCGCGATCACGTCATGAATTTGTTTGAATTTATTTAGTTTAATTTCGTCATGAAGATTCATTTTGAATAGATTCAGTTTTTCAATATTAGACTCACACATTACAGTGCTGTGGACGGGTCAGGAGTTCGGTACAAAGTCCTCCTGATTTAATATAAACTTGGTCTCTAAACTCGTGTCCTGCTTTAAGACCAATGGAGTCTAACCTTTGTCTAATCTAACACTAGTCCATTATTCACAATGATTTACGATAAACCTGGTCTAAAATGACTCTCGTTCCATTTCAGTCCATTTCAACTTGCTGTGATCTAAATCAGATTAGATCTAGAACCGCCTTCATGAAAATCTGATCTAACTGAATGTGGTGTATTTTTTTCTAAAATAGAATCTAATTGAAATCTGGTTTAATCTCCAACTGCGTCTGAATCACTGAGTGTGAAAGGACAAAGACAAATGTCCCCTGAGGAAGAATCCTGTGTGCCCCAGGAGAACACAGTACTGTAGAAACCCATGTTAGCAAACCCAGCTGCGTGTGTGTGTGTGCATGTGTGTGTGTGTGTTTATTTTGAGAATCCACTATTAATGAATGTTTGGATTAGCAGCTTGGTTTCCTGCTGTGAGAGCGCTAATATGCATGACTGAATGAGAGTCACACTCCTCCTACTACTGTCCAAAACACACACACACACACACACACACACACACAGAGAGAGAGAAACACTGACCCAAGTGCATGAAGCTTCATGTTGAAAAGTCTAGTTTTAGATAATATTTTAAAATGAACAGGTGGTAGTGATGTGTGATGCAGTGTTTTTGTGTGTGTTTTGTTTGTGTGTGTGTGTGTGTAGTAACTGCTCCCTGTAGATTATGGCGTGAAATTAGTAATCACTGCACACAATGACAACACAGTTAGCAAATTCCCCAAGCTAGTGTCAAACTCACAGGAGATAAAGCTCTGTTTAGCCTCACCTTATCTCTGCTCTCAGCCAATCAGAACACACCATGCTGCTCTCAGCCAATCAGAACACAGCATCCTGCTCTCAGCCAATTAGAACACACCACACTGCTCTCAACCAATCAAAACACACCACGCTGCTCTCAGCCAGTCAGAATACATTACACTGAGTTATATTAGTAATTATATTGTATAGATTGCTGATCAGTGATGGAATATAAGAGTCCTTGATGGTTGAGCTAAAAATTTGTGAGAATTAAATAATTTAATACTTCCTGTGTCACTTCCTGTGGGTGTGAGATCAGTGAGAAGATGGGGTTTAAAACGGACACTCTCAAAATATCAGTGGAATAATTACAGCACTGTGACACTTCTGCCAAAAGTCAGTTACTCTCTTTCTGTCTGTGTGTGTGTGTGTGTGTGTGTGTGTGTGTACTGGTGTAAAGTCTCAGTGCCCAGTAAACAGTTATGATGGATGAATGGAAAACTGGCTTATGATTATTTTTATTAATGGAAATATTTCTCTCTGCACTGTGGTAGTGTGACACTCTTAACATGTGTGTGTGTGTGTGTGTGAGAGAGAGAGAGAGAGAGAGAGGCTGAGCAGATGGTACTGAAGTTAATACTATAAACAGTGGTGTACATTCAGTGTTCAACACCATCTGATTTAATCACTGCAGAATTCATACACACACACACACACACACACACACACACACACGCAAACACAACTCAATGTGTGTTCAATTCGATATTCAAAATAATACTATAATAAGTCATTGTAGTTACTGGTGGTCCTCCTGTCTTTCAACCTGTCTGTTTGTCTGTCTGTCTGTCTGTATAGCGTTATGTTTCCACTCATCTCTGTCATCACGTGTCCCTTTTCTCTGTGGTTTTCTCTTTCATGGCCTTTAACAGCTTTGCACGCAACAGTATTCATGCACAAAACACACACACACACATACACACACACACACACACGCACACACACACACACACACACAAAGTGTCCCAAGTGGAGGTGTGATCATGTTTCTTTCATTTGTGTGTGTGTGTGTGTGAGGGAGAGAGAGAGAGTTTGCTAAATGTTGAATACATGTGTTTTAAAACAAACTCACTCTCCCTCTGTTGATGTGTGCAGGACCGAGAGCTGAGACCTGAGGAGATAGAGGGTGAGTACAAACATTACAAACTGTGTGTGATTATAGTGAGTATGTGTGATTATAGTGAGTGTGTGTGATTATAGTGTGTGTGTGATTATAGTGAGTGTGTGTGATTATAGTGAGTGTGTGATTATAGTGAGTGTGTGATTATAGTGAGTGTGTGTGATTATAGTGAGTGTGTGTGTGTGATTATAGTGAGTATGTGTGATTATAGTGAGTATGTGTGATTATAGTGTGTGTGTGTGATTATAGTGAGTGTGTGTGTGTGATTATAGTGAGTATGTGTGATTATAGTGAGTGTGTGTGATTATAGTGAGTGTGTGTGTGATTATAGTGAGTGTGTGATTATAGTGTGTGATTATAGTGAGTGTGTGTGATTATAGTGAGTGTGTGTGTGTGATTATAGTGAGTGTGTGATTATAGTGTGTGTGTGATTATAGTGAGTGTGTGTGTGTGATTATAGTGAGTGTGTGATTATAGTGTGTGTGTGATTATAGTGAGTGTGTGATTATAGTGAGTGTGTGAGATTATAGTGAGTGTGTGTGTGTGATTATAGTGAGTGTGTGATTATAGTGAGTGTGTGATTATAGTGAGTGTGTGAGATTATAGTGTGTGTGTGATTATAGTGAGTGTGTGTGATTATAGTGAGTGTGTGATTATAGTGAGTGTGTGTGTGTGTGATTATAGTGAGTGTGTGATTATAGTGAGTGTGTGATTATAGTGAGTATGTGTGATTATAGTGAGTGTGTGATTATAGTGAGTATGTGTGATTATAGTGAGTGTGTGTGATTATAGTGAGTGTGTGTGTGTGATTATAGTGAGTGTGTGATTATAGTGAGTGTGTGATTATAGTGAGTGTGTGTGATTATAGTGAGTGTGTGTGATTATAGTGAGTATGTGTGATTATAGTGAGTGTGTGTGTGTGATTATAGTGAGTGTGTGATTATAGTGAGTGTGTGATTATAGTGTGTGTGTGATTATAGTGAGTGTGTGTGTGTGATTATAGTGAGTATGTGTGATTATAGTGAGTATGTGTGATTATAGTGAGTGTGTGTGATTATAGTGAGTATGTGTGATTATAGTGAGTGTGTGTGATTATAGTGAGTATGTGTGATTATAGTGAGTGTGTGTGTGTGATTATAGTGAGTGTGTGTGATTATAGTGAGTATGTGTGATTATAGTGAGTATGTGTGATTATAGTGAGTGTGTGTGTGTGATTATAGTGAGTATGTGTGATTATAGTGAGTGTGTGTGTGTGATTATAGTGAGTATGTGTGATTATAGTGAGTATGTGTGATTATAGTGAGTGTGTGTGTGTGATTATAGTGAGTGTGTGATTATAGTGAGTGTGTGTGATTATAGTGTGTGTGTGATTATAGTGAGTGTGTGTGATTATAGTGAGTATGTGTGATTATAGTGAGTATGTGTGATTATAGTGAGTATGTGTGATTATAGTGAGTGTGTGTGTGTGTGATTATAGTGAGTGTGTGATTATAGTGAGTGTGTGTGATTATAGTGTGTGTGTGATTATAGTGAGTGTGTGTGTGTGATTATAGTGTGTGTGTGATTATAGTGAGTGTGTGTGTGTGATTATAGTGAGTATGTGTGATTATAGTGAGTGTGTGTGTGTGATTATAGTGAGTATGTGTGATTATAGTGAGTATGTGTGATTATAGTGAGTGTGTGTGATTATAGTGAGTGTGTGTGTGTGTGATTATAGTGAGTATGTGTGATTATAGTGAGTGTGTGATTATAGTGAGTGTGTGTGATTATAGTGAGTGTGTGTGATTATAGTGTGTGTGTGATTATAGTGAGTGTGTGTGTGTGATTATAGTGAGTATGTGTGATTATAGTGAGTGTGTGTGTGTGTGATTATAGTGAGTATGTGTGATTATAGTGAGTGTGTGTGTGTGTGATTATAGTGAGTATGTGTGATTATAGTGAGTGTGTGTGATTATAGTGAGTGTGTGTGTGTGTGATTATAGTGAGTATGTGTGATTATAGTGAGTATGTGTGATTATAGTGAGTGTGTGTGTGTGATTATAGTGAGTGTGTGATTATAGTGAGTGTGTGTGATTATAGTGAGTGTGTGATTATAGTGAGTGTGTGTGATTATAGTGTGTGTGTGATTATAGTGAGTGTGTGTGATTATAGTGAGTGTGTGTGATTATAGTGAGTGTGTGAGATTATAGTGAGTGTGTGTGATTATAGTGTGTGTGTGATTATAGTGTGTGATTATAGTGAGTGTGTGTGTGATTATAGTGTGTGTGTGATTATAGTGAGTGTGTGATTATAGTGAGTGTGTGATTATAGTGAGTATGTGTGATTATAGTGAGTGTGTGTGTGTGATTATAGTATGTGTGATTATAGTGAGTGTGTGTGTGATTATAGTATGTGTGATTATAGTGAGTGTGTGATTATAGTGAGTGTGTGTGTGTGATTATAGTGTGTGTGTGATTATAGTGTGTGTGATTATAGTGTGTGTGATTATAGTGTGTGTGTGATTATAGTGTGTGTGTGTGATTATAGTGTGTGTGTGATTATAGTGTGTGTGTGTGATTATAGTGTGTGTGATTAGTGTGTGTGATTATAGTGTGTGTGATTATAGTGTGTGTGTGATTATAGTGTGTGTGTGATTATAGTGTGTGATTATAGTGTGTGTGATTATAGTATGTGTGATTATAGTGAGTGTGTGATTATAGTGAGTGTGTGTGTGTGATTATAGTATGTGTGATTATAGTGAGTGTGTGATTATAGTGAGTGTGTGTGTGTGATTATAGTGTGTGTGTGTGTGATTATAGTGTGTGTGATTATAGTGTGTGTGATTATAGTGTGTGTGATTATAGTGTGTGTGTGATTATAGTGTGTGTGTGATTATAGTGTGTGTGATTATAGTGTGTGTGATTATAGTGTGTGTAATTATAGTGTGTGTGTGTGATTATAGTGTGTGTGTGTGATCATAGTGTGTGTGATTATAGTGTGTGTGATTATAGTGTGTGTAATTATAGTGAGTGTGTGATTATAGTGTGTGTGTGATTATAGTGTGTGTAATTATAGTGTGTGTGTGATTATAGTGTGTGTGTGTGATTATAGTGTGTGTGTGATTATAGTGTGTGTGTGATTATAGTGAGTGTGTGATTATAGTGTGTGTGTGTGATTATAGTGTGTGTGTGATCATAGTGTGTGTGATTACAGTGTGTGTGATTATAGTGTGTGTAATTATAGTGTGTGTGTGATTATAGTGAGTGTGTGATTATAGTGTGTGTGTGTGATTATAGTGTGTGTGTGATCATAGTGTGTGTGATTACAGTGTGTGTGATTATAGTGTGTGTAATTATAGTGTGTGTGTGATTATAGTGAGTGTGTGATTATAGTGTGTGTGTGATTATAGTGTGTGTAATTATAGTGTGTGTGTGATTATAGTGTGTGTGTGTGTGATTATAGTGTGTGTGTGATTATAGTGTGTGTGTGATTATAGTGAGTGTGTGATTATAGTGTGTGTGTGTGATTATAGTGTGTGTGTGATTATAGTGAGTGTGTGTGATTATAGTGTGTGTGATTATAGTGTGTGATTATAGTGTGTGTGTGATTATAGTGTGTGTGTGATTATAGTGTGTGTGTGATTATAGTGAGTGTGTGATTATAGTGTGTGTGATTATAGTGTGTGATTATAGTGTGTGTGTGATTATAGTGTGTGTGTGATTATAGTGAGTGTGTGTGATTATAGTGTGTGTGATTATAGTGTGTGTGATTATAGTGTGTGATTATAGTGTGTGTGTGATTATAGTGTGTGTGTGATTATAGTGTGTGTGTGTGATTATAGTGTGTGTGTGATTATAGTGTGTGTGTGATTATAGTGTGTGTGTGTGATTATAGTGTGTGTGTGATTATAGTGAGTGTGTGTGATTATAGTGTGTGTGATTATAGTGTGTGATTATAGTGTGTGTGTGATTATAGTGTGTGTGTGATTATAGTGTGTGTGTGATTATAGTGAGTGTGTGATTATAGTGTGTGTGATTATAGTGTGTGATTATAGTGTGTGTGTGATTATAGTGTGTGTGTGATTATAGTGTGTGTGTGATTATAGTGAGTGTGTGATTATAGTGTGTGTGATTATAGTGTGTGATTATAGTGTGTGTGTGATTATAGTGTGTGTGTGATTATAGTGTGTGTGTGATTATAGTGTGTGTGTGTGATTATAGTGTGTGTGTGATTATAGTGAGTGTGTGTGATTATAGTGTGTGTGATTATAGCGTGTGATTATAGTGTGTGTGTGATTATAGTGTGTGTGTGATTATAGTGTGTGTGTGATTATAGTGTGTGTGTGTGATTATAGTGTGTGTGTGATTATAGTGTGTGTGTGATTATAGTGAGTGTGTGATTATAGTGTGTGTGTGTGATTATAGTGTGTGTGTGATTATAGTGAGTGTGTGTGATTATAGTGTGTGTGATTATAGTGTGTGATTATAGTGTGTGTGTGATTATAGTGTGTGTGTGATCATAGTGTGTGATTATAGTGTGTGTGTGATTATAGTGTGTGTGTGTGATTATAGTGTGTGTGTGATCATAATGTGTGTGTGATTATAGTGTGTGTGATTATAGTGAGTGTGTGATCATAGTGTGTGTGATTATAGTGTGTGTGTGATCATAGTGTGTGTAATTATAGTGAGTGTGTGATTATAGTGTGTGTGTGATTATAGTGTGTGTGTGCGATTATAGTGAGTGTGATTATAGTGTGTGTGTGATTATAGTGTGTGTGATTATAGTGTGTGATTATAGTGTGTGTGTGATTATAGTGTGTGTGATTATAGTGTGTGTGATTATAGTGTGTGTGTGATTATAGTGAGTGTGTGATTATAGTGTGTGATTATAGTGTGTGTGTGATTATAGTGTGTGTGTGTGATTATAGTGTGTGTGTGATCATAATGTGTGTGTGATTATAGTGTGTGTGATTATAGTGAGTGTGTGATCATAGTGTGTGTGATTATAGTGTGTGTGTGATCATAGTGTGTGTAATTATAGTGAGTGTGTGATTATAGTGTGTGTGTGATTATAGTGTGTGTGTGCGATTATAGTGAGTGTGTGTGATTATAGTGAGTGTGATTATAGTGAGTGTGTGATTATAGTGTGTGTGTGCGATTATAGTGATGTCTAATGTAAGTAATCATTGTTTATCTGTGTGTGTGTGTGTGTGTGTACAGAACTTCGTGAAGCCTTTAAAGAGTTTGATAAAGATAAGGATGGCTTCATCAGCTGTAAAGACCTGGGGAACTGTATGAGGACGATGGGCTACATGCCCACTGAAATGGAACTGATCGAACTGAGCCAACAGATCAACATGAACTGTGAGTGTGTGTGTGTGTGTGTGTGTGTGATTAATGAAATATTTGGATTGTAGTGATGTTTCAGTGTGAGGTCATGTAAATATTGATGGCTTTGGAAGCTTAATGTGTGTGTGTGTGTGTGTGTGTGTGTGCGTGTGCGTGTGCGTGTGTGTGTGTTAGTGGGAGGTCATGTGGACTTTGATGACTTTGTGGGACTGATGGGACCAAAGCTTTTGGCAGAAACAGCAAATATGATTGGAGTGAAGGAGCTCAGAAATGCCTTCAGGGAGGTGAGGAGAAAAATACATACTGTTACAGTAATAAATATTTTTATTCTTCATAGCTCATATTTATAACATTTATTTAACATTTTTTGTGGCAGTTTGACACGAACGGTGATGGAGAGATCAGCACAAGTGAGCTGAGGGAGGCCATGAGGAAACTGTTAGGTCACCAGGTGAGATTATACTGTAAAATGAGACTAGCACTGCAGCTAGCTAGCACTCACTTGTTAAAATGTGAACATGTAAAGACAACACAACAGTGTAGATAAGACAGAATTATCTGAAACATCAACATTTACCTCAGATGTGTTGATAAATTACTTTTAAAAAGACTCTAAATGGCTTACATTGATTGTAATTCCAATTAGCATTGACCGCTAAACACAGTTCCACAGGAGCTGCCATTTTGAATTTTCAAAGTTATGAATAGATTCTAGAGTAAATACAGTATATTTGTATGGTTTATGGTGTATTTAAGGTGGGCCACCGAGACCTGGAGGACATTCTGAAAGATATAGACCTGAATGGTGATGGACGCGTGGACTTTGAGGGTAGGACCCGTGATTTTTATGAAATGTTTTTCTCAGACTCTCTATTTAGATCAGGTGGATGTTCTTACTGCTTTCTCAGTCATATTTTCTTATTTAGCAAACATGTATGAGTTCATGAAGTTATTTTCAGATCATCTATTTTAATATTTTCCTGGTAATCATCCCCATGATGCTGTAATAAATATTAAAGTAACGTTTTATTCATTCTTTTATTATTTTTCTTTAAACCTATTTCATTTTATTCTATACTTGTGTTCTTTAGATATTTAATGTTTTTATGTTGAGATTATATATTTGTTATAACTTTTAATATGTTTAACTGTATTTTATTATATTTCATAGATTTCATTTTGTTATTTTACTATGTAATTTTACAGCTACTATGTGCATGGGCACAATATTTATGTTCATGTTTGTATTTACTTTTTTTACTTTATTCTTATATATCATACAGGTGACGCTCAGAGTACATGGAGCTGGGGGTGAAATTGTTAAATATACATGAATAGGTTTTAATCCATGTTTTCTGTTTTCTCCTTCTTCTGTGTAGAGTTTGTGCGCATGATGTCCCGATGAAGGAGCCAAAACTTTTGCACATCGCACACTAAATCGTAACCCCTTACTTCCCACTAGCCGGAGGAGACGAGACGAGGATCGTTAAAAGGTTTATCATGTGCACGACTGATGGATTATGCATTCATTCCGATCGTCCAGTCAGCGGTCATCTTACAGGAAACTGCACCTGAAAACGTTTTAACACGAGAATCACGACACTGCTGTACAGAAAAGCTTTAATGAGCCTGAATGAAAAAAAAAAAGAAAAACTGGAAGAAAGCACACACACACACACACACTTATACACACACACACACTTATACACACACACACACACACTTATACACACACACACTTATACACACACACACACCTTGTAGCTGAGTGTTTCTGCACTTTTAAATCACGTCTCATGTCCATCTATGTTGTAGAGAACCGAGGTTCTCTCATTAAGCACGGCAATATGGTACCTGTCTTGTTCGGGTTCTTGTTTGTGTATCAGTGTGAGTCTCACATGCTAAAGTGTCCTAGTGTTAGTTTAAAGTCGTACTCTGTGATAGTTGAATCACTCATCACTCATCACTCATCCCCAGGAGAATTAAAGAGTTTACACACAATATTAAAGCTTGTTTAGAGGGAAACCTTCTGCATCACTGCCACTTTATTTACTTTATTCTTCACTAATCACAGAGTGTGCCTTTAAAGCCAGAGTGGTCCTGATCTGTGACGTCATACCCCCCTTAAAACCCCCACCTTTTCCTCCAAACTCTTAAAGGGACACTGCAGCCAAAAATAAAATGTCCACAAAGTTTCTCTTAAATCTCTTACTTTATCACGTCTCAGTAACACAGGATGTACAAAAACCACCTCAATAAATAAGAAATATATCAGAGTTACGAAAAAGGATACCGGTTTATGACGATTTAAGATTTCTACAGTAATAAAGCGCCCCCTGGTGGTGGTGAAGCATATACTGCAATATGTTTGT
This sequence comes from Hemibagrus wyckioides, assembly GCF_019097595.1. NCBI lineage: Eukaryota > Metazoa > Chordata > Actinopteri > Siluriformes > Bagridae > Hemibagrus > Hemibagrus wyckioides. The sequence goes on from NC_080714.1 coordinate 1,048,176, forward strand.
TTCACCACAAAAAAGGTTAAACTAAGCTTTTCTTGCTCTATAGTGCTTGTAAGCATTAGAGAAATGTTCTAGCATAAATAAAGTATTTAATATAAAGTTAGTATAAATTTAGTATAAAGTAATAAAGTTTATTGTTTTTAATATTAGCAGGTTATTAGCATGTGCACTGTGTTGATGCTTTCTGTGTTAATGCTCTGTTTCTCACCTATAATATAAAACCTTGTCATCACTTTTTAGCACGGCGATTTCTGAGGAAGAGAGCAGTTTTGACGATTTTCAGCGGTTATTAGCTGCAGTAGCCTCTTGACTAAAGAAACAAACAGCAAAAAAACCTAGAAAATAAACCTGTGGACGTTTAAGTTTTGGACAAACTGTTTCTTTATTCCATTCTTGCTGCTCAGGAGTGAAATATTTCGGGTTTGTTTTTAGTTCACACTCAGTAACTTCCCCTAACTAGGCAGCAGGAAGTGTGTATCAGCTTCGTTGTGTGGATTAGCACAAAATCTTGGATTGTTTAGCAGCATTATCCAATATAAAGCCAAACCCAGCAAGGTGCTAACGTTAGCCAGCTAGCTAGTCTCCTGCAGTAGCTGTCTCCTGCTACATAGCTAGCCAAGTTCATAAGCTAGCAGGCTAACATTAGCTAAACTATAGCATTGTGCAGCTAAACCCATTGTTTTGTGTCTTCACACAGTCACTTCAGCTGAGGTAATAAAGAGGGTGGAGAGTCACAGAGACGTTTCCTGAATAAAATAAGACCAGGAAAGAAGTGTCTGAATCTGGATTGCGGTCTGATCTCCGTCTCTGTGTCCTTATCGTATTCCGTTCTTTTGTCTTTGTGTCATTCTGTTGTTGACTTTTTTGACGTTTTGATGTTATGACGAGTTTTTTGTCATTATCTCGTCACGGATTTGTCGTAGAACTGCAATCTGTTTCATTTCCTGCATGCCAAAAACTTCTCTGCACTCATGATGTAACAGTGATTTTAATAAACGATAGCAAATAAAGTACATGGATTATTCATGATCGTGCCTCCACACCTCTTTAATGATTAGACTGCAGGACAGAGACAGGAGGATGAGGAGGATATGATGAAGAGGAAGGTGGAGGGTGAAGTGGAGCAGAGAGAGAGAGAGAGAGAGAGAGAGAGAGAAAGGAAAGAAAGAGACAGAGAGAGAAAGGAAAGAAAGAGACAGAGAGGAAAGAGAGAGAGAGAGAGAGAGAAAGGAAAGAAAGAGACAGAGAGGAAAGAGAGAGAGAGAGAGAAGGAAGGATGAAAACAAAGAAGCAGAAAAAGGAGCGGAGCGTCAAGGATAAAAGAGGATGAAGAGGAGGAACAGAAAGAGGAAGATGAAATAGACAAGGAGGAGAAGGACAATGACTCGCAGTGATGGAGCGGGATGCTGGAGTTGTCATGGCAACAAGCATCTACGTACTTGTGACCAGAAGCGTTTAAAGCTTTCACTGGCTCCTGCTGCCCCCTGCTGCCAACACCACACAACTCACCAAATTTTACTTTCACTGAAAAGGGGGTGTGGTCGATTTGTCTGTCGGTCATGATGGGGGCGTGGTCTTAAACTGTTGCTGTCATCAGATTTTTCGTGCAATCTGTAGCTAATTGGAGGTTTAACATTTATTACTCTATTAAATTTTTCATTTTTCAGTACCTTCATATACTTTTGTAAATAATACATTAAAGTGTAATTCAGTCCGTCTTTTAAAAGTGGTGCTTTTTTCTCCACCAGAAAAGTGTCTTTATTGTTCATGTGACCTTATATTTATCTGTCCATTCTGCTCTTTAAATTGTGAACCATATTATCATCTAATCATGACTTTGTAAGCAGTGTGCCAAAGATTAGGTTTTCTACACACTCTGTAGTGCACACATGATGAAGTACACACTCTGTAGTGCACGCTCTGTAGTGCACACTCTGTAATACACACTCTGTAGTACACAATATGTAATACACACTCTGTAGTGCACACTCAGTAGTACACACTCTGTAATACACACTCTGTAGTGCACACTCTGTAATACACACTCTGTTGTGCACACTCTGTAATACACACTCTGTAGTGCACACTCTGTAGTGCACACTCTGTAATACAAACTCTGTAATACAAACTCTGTAGTACACACTCTGTAGTGCACACTCTGAAATACACACTCTGTAGTGCACACTCTGTAATACACACTCTGTTGTGCACACTCTGTAATACACACTCTGTAGTGCACACTCTGTAGTGCACACTCTGTAATACAAACTCTGTAATACAAACTCTGTAGTACACACTCTGTAGTGCACACTCTGAAATACACACTCTGTAGTGCACACTCTATAATACACACTCTGTAGTGCACACTCTGTAATACAAACTCTGTAATACACACTCTGTAGTGCACACTCTGTAATACACACTCTGTAGTGCACACTCTATAATACACACTCTGTAGTGCACACTCTATAATACACACTCTGTAGTGCACACTCTGTAATACACACTCTGTAATACACACTCTATAATACACACTCTGTAGTGCACACTCTGTAATACAAACTCTGTAATACACACTCTGTAGTGCACACTCTGTAATACACACTCTGTAGTGCACACTCTATAATACACACTCTGTAGTGCACACTCTGTAATACACACTCTGTAGTGCACACTCTATAATACACACTCTGTAGTACACACTCTGTAATACACACTCTGTAGTGCACACTCTGTAATACACACTCTGTAGTACACACTCTGTAATACACACTCTGTAGTGCACACTCTGTAGTACACAATATGTAATACACACTCTGTAGTGCACACTCTGTAATACACACTGTAGTGCACACTCAGTAGTACACACTCTGTTGGGCACACTCTGTAATACACACTCTGTAGTGCACACTCAGTAGTACACACTCTGTTGTGCACACTCTGTAATACACACTCTGTAGTGCACACTCTGTTGTGCACACTCTGTAATACACACTCTGTAATACACACTCTGTAGTACACACTCTGTAGTACAAACTCTGTAATACACACTCTGTAGTACACACTCTGTAGTACGAACTCTGTAATACACACTCTGTAGTACACAATATGTAATACACACTCTGTTCTGCACACTCTGTAGTGCACACTCTGTAATACAAACTCTGTAATACACACTCTGTAATACACACTCTGTAGTACACACACTGTAGTACACACTCTATAGTGCACAGTCTGTAGTAAACACTCTGTAATACACATTCTGTAGTGCACACTCTGTAGTACACACACTGTAGTGCACAGTCTGTAGTGCACACTCTGTAGTGCACACTCTGTAGTAAACACTCTGTAATACACATTCTGTAGTACACACACTGTAGTACACACTCTATAGTGCACAGTCTGTAGTAAACACTCTGTAATACACATTCTGTAGTGCACACTCTGTAGTACACACACAGTAGTGCACAGTCTGTAGTACACACTCTATAGTGCACAGTCTGTAGTAAACACTCTGTAATACACACTCTGTAGTACACACTCTATAGTGCACAGTCTGTAGTAAACACTCTGTAATACACACTCTGTAATACACACTCTGTAGTGCACACTCTGTAGTAAACACTCTGTAATACACACTCTGTAATACACACTCTGTAATACACACTCTGTAGTGCACACTCTGTAGTAAACACTCTGTAATACACACTCTGTAATACACACTCTGTAATACACACTCTGTAGTACACACTCTGTAATACACATTCTGTAGTGCACACTCTGTAGTAAACACTCTGTAATACACATTCTGTAGTGCACACTCTGTAGTACACACACTGTAGTGCAGACTCTGTAGTGCACACTCTGTAGTACACACTCTGTAGTACACAATATGTAATACACACTCTGTAGTGCACACTCTGTAGTGCACACTCTGTAGTGCACGCTCTGTAGTGCACACTCTGTAATGCACACTCTGTAGTACACACTCAGTAGTGCACACTCTGTAATACACACTCTGTAGTACACACTCAGTAGTACACACTCTGTAGTGCACACTCTGTAGTACACAATATGTAATACACACTCTGTAGTACACACTCTGTAGTACACAATATGTAATACACACTCTGTAGTGCACACTCTGTAGTGCACACTCTGTAATGCACACTCTGTAGTACACACTCAGTAGTGCACACTCTGTAATACACACTCTGTAGAACACACTCTGTAAAACACACTCTGTAATACACACTCTGAAGTACACACTCTGTAGTGCGCACTCTGTAATACACACTCTGTAATACACACTCTGTAATACACACTCTGTAATATACACTCTGAAGTACACACTCTGTAGTGCACACTCTGTAATACACACTCTGAAGTACACACTCTGTAGTGCACACTCTGTAATACACACTCTGTAGTGCACACTCTGTAGTGCACACTCTGTAGTGCACACTCTGTAGTGTACACTCTGTAATACAAACTCTGTAATACACACTCTGTAGTACACACTCTGTAATGCACACTCTGTAGTGCACACTCTGTAATACACATTCTGTAGTGCACACTCTGTAATGCACACTCTGTAGTACACACTCAGTAGTGCACACTCTGTAATACACACTCTGTAGTACACACTCAGTAGTACACACTCTGTAGTGCACACTCTGTAGTACACAATATGTAATACACACTCTGTAGTACACACTCTGTAGTACACAATATGTAATACACACTCTGTAGTGCACACTCTGTAGTGCACACTCTGTAATGCACACTCTGTAGTACACACTCAGTAGTGCACACTCTGTAATACACACTCTGTAGTACACACTCTGTAAAACACACTCTGTAATACACACTCTGAAGTACACACTCTGTAGTGCGCACTCTGTAATACACACTCTGTAATACACACTCTGTAATACACACTCTGTAATATACACTCTGAAGTACACACTCTGTAGTGCACACTCTGTAATACACACTCTGAAGTACACACTCTGTAGTGCAAACTCTGTAATACACACTCTGTAGTACACACTCAGTAGTACACACTCTGTAGTGCACACTCTGTAGTACACAATATGTAATACACACTCTGTAGTACACACTCTGTAGTACACAATATGTAATACACACTCTGTAGTGCACACTCTGTAGTGCACACTCTGTAATGCACACTCTGTAGTACACACTCAGTAGTGCACACTCTGTAATACACACTCTGTAGTACACACTCTGTAAAACACACTCTGTAATACACACTCTGAAGTACACACTCTGTAGTGCGCACTCTGTAATACACACTCTGTAATACACACTCTGTAATATACACTCTGAAGTACACACTCTGTAGTGCACACTCTGTAATACACACTCTGAAGTACACACTCTGTAGTGCACACTCTGTAATACACACTCTGTAGTGCACACTCTGTAGTGCACACTCTGTAGTGCACACTCTGTTGTGCACACTCTGTAATGCACACTCTGTAGTGCACACTCTGTAATACACATTCTGTAGTGCACACTCTGTAGTGCACACTCTGTAATACACATTCTGTAGTGCACACTCTGTAGTGCACACTCTGTAATACACATTCTGTAGTGCACACTCTGTAGTGCACACTCTGTAATACACACTCTGTAGTAAACACTCTGTAATACACACTCTGTAGTACACACTCTGTAATACACACTCTGTAGTACACACTCTGTAGTACACACTCTGTAATACACACTCTGTAGTACACAATATGTAATACACACTCTGTAGTACACACTCTGTAATACACACTCTGTAGTACACACTCTGTAATGCACACTCTGTAGTGCACACTCTGTACTGCACACTCTGTAGTACACACTCTGTAGTACACAATATGTAATACACACTCTGTAGTGCACACTCTGTAATACACACTCTGTAATACACACTCTGTAGTGCACACTCTGTAATGCACACTCTGTAGTAAACACTCTGTAATACACACTCTGTAGTACACACACTGTAGTACACACACTGTAGTACACACTCTGTAATACACATTCTGTAGTAAAGACTCTGTAATACACATTCTGTAATGCACACTCTGTAGTACACACTCTGTAGTACACACACTGTAGTGCACAGTCTGTAGTAAACACTCTGTAATACACACTCTGTAATACACACTCTGTAATACACACTCTGTAATACACACTCTGTAGTGCACACTCTGTAGTAAACACTCTGTAATACACACTCTGTAATACACACTCTGTAATACACACTCTGAAGTGCACACTCTGTAGTACACTCTATAGTGCACAGTCTGTAGTAAACACTCTGTAATACACACTCTGTAATACACACTCTGTAATACACACTCTGTAATACACACTCTGTAGTACACACTCTGTAATACACACTCTGTAATACACACTCTGTAATACACACTCTGTAGTGCACACTCTGTAGTAAACACTCTGTAATACACACTCTGTAATACACACTCTGTAATACACACTCTGAAGTGCACACTCTGTAGTACACTCTATAGTGCACAGTCTGTAGTAAACACTCTGTAATACACACTCTGTAATACACACTCTGTAATACACACTCTGTAGTGCACACTCTGTAGTAAACACTCTGTAATACACACTCTGTAATACACACTCTAATACACACTCTGTAGTGCACACTCTGTAGTAAACAATCTGTAATACACATTCTGTAGTGCACACTCTGTAGTGCACACTCTGTAGTACACACTCTGTAGTACACAATATGTAATACACACTCTGTAGTGCACACTCTGTAGTGCACACTCTGTAGTGCACACTCTGTAGTGCACGCTCTGTAGTGCACACTCTGTAATGCACACTCTGTAGTACACACTCTGTAGTGCACACTCTGTAATACACACTCTGTAATACACACTCTGTAGTACACACTCTGTAGTGCACACTCTGTAGTACACAATATGTAATACACACTCTGTAGTACACACTCTGTAGTACACACTCTGTAGTACACAATATGTAATACACACTCTGTAGTGCACACTCTGTAGTGCACACTCTGTAATGCACACTCTGTAGTACACACTCAGTAGTGCACACTCTGTAATACACACTCTGTAGTACACACTCTGTAATACACACTCTGTAATACACACTCTGAAGTACACACTCTGTAGTGCGCACTCTGTAATACACACTCTGTAATACACACTCTGTAATACACACTCTGAAGTACACACTCTGTAGTGCACACTCTGTAATACACACTCTGAAGTACACAATATGTAATACACACTCTGTAGTACACACTCTGTAATACACACTCTGAAGTACACACTCTGTAGTGCACACTCTGTAATACACACTCTGTAATACACACTCTGTAATACACATTCTGTAGTGCACACTCTGTAGTGCACACTCTGTAATACACACTCTGTAATACACACTCTGTAGTAAACACTCTGTAATACACACTCTGTAGTACACACTCTGTAATACACACTCTGTAGTACACACTCTGTAGTACACACTCTGTAATACACACTCTGTAGTACACAATATGTAATACACACTCTGTAGTACACACTCTGTAATACACACTCTGTAGTACACACTCTGTAATGCACACTCTGTAGTGCACACTCTGTAATACAAACTCTGTAATACACACTCTGTAGTACACACTCTGTAGTACACACTCTGTAGTACACAATATGTAATACACACTCTGTAGTACACACTCTGTAATACACACTCTGTAGTACACACTCTGTAATACAAACTCTGTAATACACACTCTGTAGTGCACACTCTGTAATACACACTCTGTAATACACACTCTGTAGTGCACACTCTGTAATACACACTCTGTAATACACACTCTGTAATGCACACGCTGTAGTAAACACTCTGTAATACACACTCTGTAGTACACACACTGTAGTACACACTCTGTAATACACGCTCTGTAGTACACACTCTGTAGTACACACACTGTAGTGCACAGTCTGTAGTAAACACTCTGTAATACACACTCTGTAATACACACTCTGTAGTAAACACTCTGTAATACACACTCTGTAATACACACTCTGTAGTACACACTCTGTAATCCACACTCTGTAGTACACACTCTGTAATACACACTCTATAGTGCACAGCCTGTAGTACACACTTTGTAATACACACTCTGTAATACACACTCTGTAGTAAACACTCTGTAATACACACTCTGTAATACACACTCTGTAGTACACACTTTGTAATACACACTCTGTAATACACACTCTGTAGTAAACACTCTGTAATACACACTCTGTAATACACACTCTGTAGTGCACACTCTGTAATACAAACTCTGTAATACACACTCTGTAGTACACAATATGTAATACACACTCTGTAGTACACACTCTGTAATGCACACTCTGTAGAACAAACTCTGTAATACACACTCTGTAGTACACAATATGTAATACACACTCTGTAATACACACTCTGTAGTACACACTCTGTAATGCACACTCTGTAATACACACTCTGTAATGCACACGCTGTAGTAAACACTCTGTAATACACACTCTGTAGTACACACACTGTAGTACACACTCTGTAATACACGCTCTGTAGTACACACTCTGTAGTACACACACTGTAGTGCACAGTCTGTAGTAAACACTCTGTAATACACACTCTGTAATACACACTCTGTTGTGCACAGTCTGTAGTAAACACTCTGTAATACACACTCTGTAATACACACTCTGTAGTGCACACTCTGTAGTAAACACTCTGTAATACACACTCTATAGTGCACAGCCTGTAGTACACACTTTGTAATACACACTCTGTAATACACACTCTGTAGTAAACAATCTGTAATGCACACTCTGTAATGCACACTCTGTAGTACACACTTTGTAATACACACTCTGTAATACACACTCTGTAGTAAACACTCTGTAATACACACTCTGTAATACACACTCTGTAGTGCACACTCTGTAATACAAACTCTGTAATACACACTCTGTAGTACACAATATGTAATACACACTCTGTAGTACACACTCTGTAATGCACACTCTGTAGAACAAACTCTGTAATACACACTCTGTAGTACACAATATGTAATACACACTCTGTAATACACACTCTGTAGTACACACTCTGTAATGCACACTCTGTAGTACAAACTCTGTAATACACACTCTGTAGTACACAATATGTAATACACACTCTGTAATACACACTCTGTAGTACACACTCTGTAGTGCACAGCCTGTAGTACACACTCTGTAATACACACTCTGTAATGCACACTCTGTAGTACACACTCTGTAATACACAATCTGTAATACACACTCTGTAATACACACTCTGTAGTACACACTCTGTAGTGCAAACACTGTAGTACACACTCTGTAATACACACTCTGTAGTACACACTCTGTAGTGCACACTCTGTAGTGCACACTCTGTAGTACACAATATGTAATACACACTCTGTAGTGCACACTCTGTAGTGCACACTCTGTAATACACATTCTGTAATACACATTCTGTAATACACACTCTGTAATACACATTCTGTAATACACACTCTGTAATACACACTCTGTAATACACATTCTGTAGTGCACACTCTGTAATACACACTCTGTAATACACATTCTGTAGTGCACACTCTGTAATACACACTCTGTAGTACACAATATGTAATACACACTCTGTAATACACACTCTGTAGTGCACACTCTGTAATGCACACTCTGTAATACACACTCTGTAGTACACACTCTGTAGTGTACACTCTGTAATACACACTCTGTAGTAAACACACTGTAGTAAACACTCTGTAATACACACTCTGTAGTGCACACTCTGTAGTACACACTCTATAGTGCACAGTCTGTAGTAAACACTCTGTAATACACACTCTGTAGTGCACACTCTGTAGTAAACACTCTGTAATACACACTCTGTAGTACACACACTGTAGTACACACACTGTAGTACACACTCTGTAATACACATTCTGTAGTAAAGACTCTGTAATACACATTCTGTAGTGCACATTCTGTAGTACACACACTGTAGTGCACAGTCTGTAGTAAACACTCTGTAGTGCACACTCTGTAGTACACACTCTATAGTGCACAGTCTGTAGTAAACACTCTGTAATACACACTCTGTAATACACACTCTGTAATACACACTCTGTAGTGCACACTCTGTAGTAAACACTCTGTAATACACACTCTGTAATACACACTCTGTAATACACACTCTGTAGTGCACACTCTGTAGTAAACACTCTGTAATACACATTCTGTAGTGCACACTCTGTAGTACACACACTGTAGTGCAGACTCTGTAGTGCACACTCTGTAGTACACACTCTGTAGTACACAATATGTAATACACACTCTGTAGTGCACACTCTGTAGTGCACACTCTGTAGTGCACACTCTGTAGTGCACGCTCTGTAGTACACACTCAGTAGTACACACTCTGTAGTGCACACTCTGTAGTACACAATATGTAATACACACTCTGTAGTGCACACTCTGTAGTGCACACTCTGTAATACACACTCTGTAGTACACACTCAGTAGTACACACTCTGTAGTGCACACTCTGTAGTACACAATATGTAATACACACTCTGTAGTACACACTCTGTAGTACACAATATGTAATACACACTCTGTAGTGCACACTCTGTAGTACACACTCAGTAGTGCACACTCTGTAATACACACTCTGTAGTACACACTCTGTAAAACACACTCTGTAATACACACTCTGAAGTACACACTCTGTAGTGCACACTCTGTAATACACACTCTGTAATACACACTCTGTAATACACACTCTGTAATACACACTCTGAAGTACACACTCTGTAGTGCACACTCTGTAATACACACTCTGAAGTACACACTCTGTAGTGCACACTCTGTAATACACACTCTGTAGTGCACACTCTGTAGTGCCCACTCTGTAATACAAACTCTGTAATACACACTCTGTAGTACACACTCTGTAATGCACACTCTGTAGTGCACACTCTGTAATACACATTCTGTAGTGCACACTCTGTAGTGCACACTCTGTAATACACATTCTGTAGTGCACACTCTGTAGTGCACACTCTGTAATACAAATTCTGTAGTGCACACTCTGTAGTGCACACTCTGTAATACACACTCTGTAATACACACTCTGTAGTACACACTCTGTAATACACACTCTGTAGTACACACTCTGTAATACACACTCTGTAGTACACACTCTGTAGTACACACTCTGTAATACACACTCTGTAGTACACACTCTGTAATACACACTCTGTAGTACACACTCTGTAATGCACACTCTGTAGTACACACTCTGTAATGCACACTCTGTAGTGCACACTCTGTAGTGCACACTCTGTAGTACACACTCTGTAGTACACACTCTGTAGTGCACACTCTGTAGTACACACTCTGTAATACACACTCTGTAGTACACACTCTGTAGTACACACTCTGTAATACACACTCTGTAGTACACACTCTGTAATACACACTCTGTAGTACACACTCTGTAGTACACACTCTGTAATACACACTCTGTAGTACACACTCTGTAATACACACTCTGTAGTACACACTCTGTAATGCACACTCTGTAGTACACACTCTGTAATGCACACTCTGTAGTGCACACTCTGTAGTGCACACTCTGTAGTACACACTCTGTAGTACACACTCTGTAGTACACAATATGTAATACAAACTCTGTAGTGCACACTCTGTAATACACACTCTGTAATACACACTCTGTAGTGCACACTCTGTAATGCACACTCTGTAGTAAACACTCTGTAATACACACTCTGTAGTACACACACTGTAGTACACACACTGTAGTACACACTCTGTAATACACATTCTGTAGTAAAGACTCTGTAATACACATTCTGTAGTGCACATTCTGTAATACACACTCTGTAATACACATTCTGTAATGCACACTCTGTAATACACACTCTGTAGTACACACACTGTAGTACACACTCTATAGTGCACAGTCTGTAGTAAACACTCTGTAATACACACTCTGTAGTGCACACTCTGTAGTAAACACTCTGTAATACACACTCTGTAGTACACAATATGTAATACACACTCTGTAGTACACACTTTGTAGTACACACACTGTAGTGCACAGTCTGTAGTAAACACTCTGTAATACACACTCTGTAATACACACTCTGTAGTGCACACTCTGTAGTAAACACTCTGTAATACACACTCTGTAATACACACACTGTAGTGCACAGTCTGTAGTAAACACTCTGTAATACACACTCTGTAGTACACACTCTGTAGTACACACTCTGTAATACACACTCTGTAGTACACAATATGTAATACACACTCTGTAGTACACACTCTGTAATACACACTCTGTAGTACACACTCTGTAATGCACACTCTGTAGTGCACACTCTGTAGTGCACACTCTGTAGTACACACTCTGTAGTACACACTCTGTAGTACACAATATGTAATACAAACTCTGTAATACACACTCTGTAGTACACACTCTGTAATACAAACTCTGTAATACACACTCTGTAGTACACACTCTGTAATACACACTCTGTAGTACACACTCTGTAATACAAACTCTGTAATACACACTCTGTAGTACACACTCTGTAATACACACTCTGTAGTACACAATATGTAATACACACTCTGTAGTGCACACTCTGTAGTACACACTCTGTAATGCACACTCTGTAATACAAACTCTGTAATACACACTCTGTAGTACACAATATGTAATACACACTCTGTAGTACACACTCTGTAATGCACACTCTGTAGTACAAACTCTGTAATACACACTCTGTAGTACACAATATGTAATACACACTCTGTAATACACACTCTGTAGTACACACTATGTAGTGCACAGCCTGTAGCACACACTCTGTAATACACACTCTGTAATGCACACTCTGTAGTACACACTCTGTAATACACACTCTGTAATACACACTCTGTAATACACACTCTGTAGTACACACTCTGTAGTGCAAACACTGTAGTACACACTCTGTAATACACACTCTGTAGTACACACTCTGTAGTGCAAACACTGTAGTACACACTCTGTAATACACACTCTGTAATACAAACTCTGTAGTGCACACTCTGTAGTGCACACTCTGTAATGCACACTCTGTAGTGCACACTCTGTAGTGCACACTCTCTAATGCACACTCTGTAGTACACAATATGTAATACACACTCTGTAGTGCACACTCTGTAGTGCACACTCTGTAGTACACAATATGTAATACACACTCTGTAGTGCACACTCTGTAGTGCACACTCTCTAATGCACACTCTGTAGTGCACACTCTGTAGTACACAATATGTAATACACACTCTGTAGTGCACACTCTGTAGTGCACACTCTCTAATGCACACTCTGTAGTGCACACTCTGTAGTACACAATATGTAATACACACTCTGTAGTGCACACTCTGTAGTGCACACTCTCTAATGCACACTCTGTAGTACACAATATGTAATACACACTCTGTAGTGCACACTCTGTAGTGCACACTCTGTAGTACACAATATGTAATACACACTCTGTAGTGCACACTCTGTAGTGCACACTCTCTAATGCACACTCTGTAGTGCACACTCTGTAATACACACTCTGTAGTACACAATATGTAATACACACTCTGTAGTGCACACTCTGTAGTGCACACTCTCTAATGCACACTCTGTAGTGCAAACACTGTAGTACACACTCTGTAATACACACTCTGTAGTACACACTCTGTAGTGCAAACACTGTAGTACACACTCTGTAATACACACTCTGTAATACAAACTCTGTAGTGCACACTCTGTAGTGCACACTCTGTAATACACACTCTGTAGTGCACACTCTGTAGTGCACACTCTCTAATGCACACTCTGTAGTACACAATATGTAATACACACTCTGTAGTGCACACTCTGTAGTGCACACTCTGTAGTACACAATATGTAATACACACTCTGTAGTGCACACTCTGTAGTGCACACTCTGTAATACACATTCTGTAATACACATTCTGTAATACACACTCTGTAATACACACTCTGTAATACACATTCTGTAGTGCACACTCTGTAATACACACTCTGTAGTACACAATATGTAATACACACTCTGTAATACACATTCTGTAGTGCACACTCTGTAGTACACACTCTGTAATACACACTCTGTAGTGCACACTCTGTAATACACATTCTGTAGTGCACACTCTGTAGTACACACTCTGTAATACACATTCTGTAGTGCACACTCTGTAATACAAACTCTGTAATACACATTCTGTAGTGCACACTCTGTAATACACACTCTGTAGTACACAATATGTAATACACACTCTGTAATACACATTTTGTAGTGCACACTCTGTAATACACACTCTGTAATACACACTCTGTAGTGCACACTCTGTAATACACACTCTGTAGTGCACACTCTGTAATACACACTCTGTAGTGCACACTCTGTAATATACACTCTGTAGTACACACTCTGTAATACACACTCTGTAGTACACAATATGTAATACACACTCTGTAATACACACTCTGTAGTGCACACTCTGTAATACACACTCTGTAGTGCACACTCTGTAATACACACTCTGTAATACACACTCTGCAGTGCACACTCTGTAATACAAACTCTGTAATACACATTCTGTAGTGCACACTCTGTAGTGCACACTCTGTAATACACACTCTGTGGTACACACTCTGTAGTACACACGCTGTAGTGCACACTCTGTAATACACACTCTGTAATACACACTCTGAAATGCACACTCTGTAATACACATTCTGTAGTGCACACTCTGTAATACACACTCTGTAGTGCATACTCTGTAATACACATTCTGTAGTGCACACTCTGTAATACACACTCTGTAATACACACTCTGAAATGCACACTCTGTAATACACATTCTGTAGTGCACACTCTGTAATACACACTCTGTAGTGCATACTCTGTAATACACATTCTGTAGTGCACACTCTGTAATACACACTCTGTAATACACATTCTGTAGTGCACACTCTGTAGTACACACTCTGTAATACACACTCTGTAGTGCACACTCTGTAATACACACTCTGTAGTGCACACTCTGTATTGCACACTCTGTAGTGCACACTCTGTAATGCACACTCTGTAATACACACTCTGCAGTGCACACTCTGTAATACAAACTCTGTAATACACATTCTGTAGTGCACACTCTGTAGTGCACACTCTGTAATACACACTCTGTAGTACACACTCTGTAGTACACACGCTGTAGTGCACACTCTGTAATACACACTCTGTAATACACACTCTGAAATGCACACTCTGTAATACACATTCTGTAGTGCACACTCTGTAATACACATTCTGTAGTGCACACTCTGTAATACACACTCTGTAGTACACAATATGTAATACACACTCTGTAATACACATTCTGTAGTGCACACTCTGTAATACACACTCTGTAATACAAACTCTGTAGTGCACACTCAGTAATACACACTCTGTAGTGCACACTCTGTAATACACACTCTGTAATACACATTCTGTAGTGCACACTCTGTAATACACACTGTAGTGCACACTCTGTAATACAAACTCTGTAATACACATTCTGTAGTGCACACTCTGTAATACACACTCTGTAGTGCACACTCTGTAATACACACTCTGTAGTACACAATATGTAATACACACTCTGTAATACACATTCTGTAGTGAACACTCTGTAGTGCACACTCTGTAATACACACTCTGTAGTACACAATATGTAATACACACTCTGTAATACACATTCTGTAGTGCACACTCTGTAGTGCACACTCTGTAATACAAACTCTGTAGGGCACACTCTGTAATACACACGCTGTAGTGCACACTCTGTAGTACACACTCTGTAATACACACTCTGTAGTGCACACTCTGTAATACACACTCTGTAGTGCACACTCTCTAATACACACTCTGTAGTGCACACTCTGTAATACACACTCTGTAGTACACACTCTGTAATACACACTCTGTAGTACACAATATGTAATACACACTCTGTAATACACATTCTGTAGTGCACACTCTGTAGAACACACTCTGTAATACACACTCTGTAGTGCACACTCTGTAGTACACACTCTGTTATACACACTCTGTAGTGCACACTCTCTAATACACACACTGTAGTACACACTCTGTTATACACACTCTGTAATACAAACTCTATAATACACACTCTACAGTACACAATATGTAATACACACTCTGTAATACAAACTCTGTAGTGCACACTCAGTAATACACACTCTGTAGTGCACACTCTGTAATACACACTCTGTAATACACATTCTGTAGTGCACACTCTGTAATACACACTGTAGTGCACACTCTGTAATACAAACTCTGTAATACACATTCTGTAGTGCACACTCTGTAATACACACTCTGTAGTACACAATATGTAATACACATTCTGTAATACACATTCTGTAGTGCACACTCTGTAGTGCACACTCTGTAATACACACTCTGTAGTACACAATATGTAATACACACTCTGTAATACACATTCTGTAGTGCACACTCTGTAATACAAACTCTGTAGTGCACACTCTGTAATACACACTCCGTAGTGCACACTCTGTAATACATACTCTGTAATACACATTCTGTAGTACACAATATGTAATACACACTCTGTAATACACACTCTGTAGTGCACACTCTGTAATACACACTCTTTAGTGCACACTCTCTAATACACACTCTGTAGTGCACACTCTGTAATACACACTCTGTAGTACACACTGTAATACACACTCTGTAATACACACTCTGTAATACACACTCTGTAGTGCACACTCTGTAATACACACTCTGTAGTGCACACTCTGTAATACACACTCTGTAGTACACACTCTGTAATACACACTCTGTAATACACATTCTGTAGTGCACACTCTGTAGTACACACTCTGTAATACACACTCTGTAGTGCACACTCTGTAATACACACTCTGTAGTGCACACTCTGTAGTACACACTCTGTTATACACACTCTGTAGTGCACACTCTGTTATACACACTCTGTAGTGCACACTCTGTAATGCACACTCTGTAGTACACATTCTGTAGTGCACACTCTGTAATACACATTCTGTAGTGCACACTCTGTAATACACACTCTGTAGTACACAATATGTAATACACACTCTGTAATACAAACTCTGTAGTGCACACTCAGTAGTACACACTCTGTAATACACACTCTGTAATACACACTCTGTAGTACACACTCTGTAGTGCACACTCTGTAATACACACTCTGTAATACACACTCTGTAGTACACACTCTGTAATACACACTCTGTAATACACACTCTGTAGTACACACTCTGTAATACACACTCTGTAATACACACTCTGTAGTGCACACTCTGTAGTACACACTCTGTAGTGCACACTCTGTAATACACACTCTGTAATACAAACTCTGTAGTGCACACTCTGTAATACACACTCTGTAGTACACAATATGTAATACACACTCTGTAATACACACTCTGTAGTACACAATATGTAATACACACTCTGTAATACACACTCTGTAGTACACAATATGTAATACACACTCTGTAATACAAACTCTGAAGTGCACACTCAGTAGTAGACACTCTGTAATACACACTCTGTAGTGCACACTCTGTAATACACACTCTGTAGCGCACACTCTGTAATACAAACTCTGTAGTACACAATATGTAATACACACTCTGTAATACACATTCTGTAGTGCACACTCTGTAATACAAACTCTGTAGTGCACACTCTGTAATACACACTCCGTAGTGCACACTCTGTAATACACACTCTGTAATACACACTCTGTAATACACATTCTGTAGTGCACACTCTGTAATACAAACTCTGTAATACACATTCTGTAGTACACAATATGTAATACACACTCTGTAATACACACTCTGTAGTGCACACTCTGTAATACACACTCTTTAGTGCACACTCTCTAATACACACTCTGTAGTGCACACTCTGTAATACACACTCTGTAGTACACACTGTAATACACACTCTGTAATACACACTCTGTAATACACACTCTGTAGTGCACACTCTGTAATACACACTCTGTAGTGCACACTCTGTAATACACACTCTGTAGTACACACTCTGTAATACACACTCTGTAATACACATTCTGTAGTGCACACTCTGTAGTACACACTCTGTAATACACACTCTGTAGTGCACACTCTGTAATACACACTCTGTAGTGCACACTCTGTAGTACACACTCTGTTATACACACTCTGTAGTGCACACTCTGTTATACACACTCTGTAGCGCACACTCTGTAATACAAACTCTATAATACACACTCTACAGTACACAATATGTAATACACACTCTGTAGTGCACACTCTGTAATGCACACTCTGTAGTACACATTCTGTAGTGCACACTCTGTAATACACATTCTGTAGTGCACACTCTGTAATACACACTCTGTAGTACACAATATGTAATACACACTCTGTAATACAAACTCTGTAGTGCACACTCAGTAGTACACACTCTGTAATACACACTCTGTAATACACACTCTGTAGTACACACTCTGTAGTGCACACTCTGTAATACACACTCTGTAATACACACTCTGTAGTACACACTCTGTAATACACACTCTGTAATACACACTCTGTAGTACACACTCTGTAATACACACTCTGTAATACACACTCTGTAGTGCACACTCTGTAGTACACACTGTAGTGCACACTCTGTAATACACACTCTGTAATACAAACTCTGTAGTGCACACTCTGTAATACACACTCTGTAGTACACAATATGTAATACACACTCTGTAATACACACTCTGTAGTACACAATATGTAATACACACTCTGTAATACACACTCTGTAGTACACAATATGTAATACACACTCTGTAATACAAACTCTGAAGTGCACACTCAGTAGTACACACTCTGTAATACACACTCTGTAGTGCACACTCTGTAATACACACTCTGTAGTGCACACTCTGTAATACACGCTCTGTAGTACACAATATGTAATACACACTCTGTAATACACACTCTGTAGTACACACTCTGTAATACACATTCTGTAATACACACTCTGTTCTACACAATATGTAATACACACTCTGTAATACAAACTCTGTAGTGCACACTCTGTAATATACACTCTGTAGTGCACACTCAGTAGTGCACACTCTGTAATATACACTCTGTAATACACACTCTGTTGTACACACTCTGTAATACACACTCTGTTGTGCACACTCTGTAATACACACTCTGTTGTGCACACTCTGTAATACACACTCTGTTGTGCACACTCTGTAATACACATTCTGTAGTGCACACTCTGTAATACACACTCTGTAGTACACAATATGTAATACACACTCTGTAATACAAACTCTGTAGTGCACACTCAGTAGTACACACTCTGTAATACACACTCTGTAGTGCACACTCTGTAGTACACACTCTGTAATACACACTCTGTAATACACACTCTGTAGTACACACTCTGTAGTGCACACTCTGTATTACACACTCTGTAATACACACTCTGTAATACACACTCTGTAGTACACACTCTGTAATACACACTCTGTAATACACACTCTGTAGTACACACTCTGTATTACACACTCTGTAATACACACTCTGTAGTACACACTCTGTAGTGCACACTCTGTAGTACACACTCTGTAGTGCACACTCTGTAATACACACTCTGTAGTACACACTCTGTAATACACACTCTGTTGTACACACTCTGTAGTACACACTCTGTAATACACACTCTGTAATACACACTCTGTAGTACACACTCTGTATTACACACTCTGTAATATACACTCTGTAGTGCACACTCAGTAGTGCACACTCTGTAATATACACTCTGTAATACACACTCTGTTGTGCACACTCTGTAATACACACTCTGTTGTGCACACTCTGTAATACACACTCTGTTGTGCACACTCTGTAATACACACTCTGTTGTGCACACTCTGTAATACACATTCTGTAGTGCACACTCTGTAATACACACTCTGTAGTACACAATATGTAATACACACTCTGTAATACAAACTCTGTAGTGCACACTCAGTAGTACACACTCTGTAATACACACTCTGTAGTGCACACTCTGTAGTACACACTCTGTAATACACAATATGTAATACACACTCTGTAGTACACACTCTGTAGTGCACACTCTGTATTACACACTCTGTAATACACACTCTGTAATACACACTCTGTAGTACACACTCTGTAATACACACTCTGTAATACACACTCTGTAGTACACACTCTGTATTACACACTCTGTAATACACACTCTGTAGTACACACTCTGTAGTGCACACTCTGTAGTACACACTCTGTAGTGCACACTCTGTAATACACACTCTGTAGTACACACTCTGTAATACACACTCTGTAGTACACACTCTGTAGTACACACTCTGTAATACACACTCTGTAATACACACTCTGTAGTACACACTCTGTATTACACACTCTGTAATACACACTCTGTAGTACACACTCTGTAGTGCACACTCTGTAGTACACACTCTGTAGTGCACACTCTGTAATACACACTCTGTAATACAAACTCTGTAGTGCACACTCTGTAATACACACTCTGTAGTGCACACTCTGTAATACACACTCTGTAGTACACAATATGTAATACACACTCTGTAATACACACTCTGTAGTACACAATATGTAATACATACTCTGTAATACAAACTCTGAAGTGCACACTCAGTAGTACACACTCTGTAATACACACTCTGTAGTGCACACTCTGTAATACACACTCTGTAGTGCACACTCTGTAATACACACTCTGTAATACACACTCTGTAATACACACTCTGTAATACACACTCTGTTCTACACAATATGTAATACACACTCTGTAATACAAACTCTGTAGTGCACACTCTGTAGTGCACACTCAGTAGTGCACACTCTGTAATACACATTCTGTAGTGCACACTCTGTAATACACATTCTGTAGTGCACACTCTGTAATACACACTCTGTAGTACACAATATGTAATACACACTCTGTAATACAAACTCTGTAGTGCACACTCAGTAGTACACACTCTGTAATACACACTCTGTAGTGCACACTCTGTAGTACACACTCTGTAATACACACTCTGTAATACACACTCTGTAGTACACACTCTGTTGTGCACACTCTGTATTACACACTCTGTAATACACACTCTGTAATACACACTCTGTAGTACACACTCTGTAATACACACTCTGTAATACACACTCTGTAGTACACACTCTGTATTACACACTCTGTAATACACACTCTGTAGTACACACTCTGTAGTGCACACTCTGTAGTACACACTCTGTAGTGCACACTCTGTAATACACACTCTGTAGTACACACTCTGTAATACACACTCTGTAGTACACACTCTGTAGTACACACTCTGTAATACACACTCTGTAATACACACTCTGTATTACACACTCTGTAATACACACTCTGTAGTACACACTCTGTAGTGCACACTCTGTAGTACACACTCTGTAGTGCACACTCTGTAATACACACTCTGTAATACAAACTCTGTAGTGCACACTCTGTAATACACACTCTGTAGTGCACACTCTGTAATACAAACTCTGTAGTGCACACTCTGTAGTGCACACTCTGTAATACAAACTCTGTAGTGCACACTCTGTAGTGCACACTCTCTAATGCACACTCTGTAGTACACAATATGTAATACACACTCTGTAGTGCACACTCTGTAGTGCACACTCTGTAGTACACAATATGTAATACACACTCTGTAGTGCACACTCTGTAGTGCACACTCTGTAATACACATTCTGTAATACACATTCTGTAATACACACTCTGTAATACACACTCTGTAATACACATTCTGTAGTGCACACTCTGTAATACACACTCTGTAGTACACAATATGTAATACACACTCTGTAATACACATTCTGTAGTGCACACTCTGTAGTACACACTCTGTAGTACACAATATGTAATACACACTCTGTAATACACATTCTGTAGTGCACACTCTGTAGTACACACTCTGTAATACACACTCTGTAGTGCACACTCTGTAATACACACTCTGTAGTGCACACTCTGTAATACACACTCTGTAGTGCACACTCTGTAATATACACTCTGTAGTACACACTCTGTAATACACACTCTGTAGTACACAATATGTAATACACACTCTGTAATACACACTCTGTAGTGCACACTCAGTAATACACACTCTGTAGTGCACACTCTGTAATACACACTCTGTAATACACACTCTGCAGTGCACACTCTGTAATACAAACTCTGTAATACACATTCTGTAGTGCACACTCTGTAGTGCACACTCTGTAATACACACTCTGTGGTACACACTCTGTAGTACACACGCTGTAGTGCACACTCTGTAATACACACTCTGTAATACACACTCTGAAATGCACACTCTGTAATACACATTCTGTAGTGCACACTCTGTAATACACACTCTGTAGTGCACACTCTGTAATACACATTCTGTAGTGCACACTCTGTAATACACACTCTGTAGTACACAATATGTAATACACACTCTGTAATACACATTCTGTAGTGCACACTCTGTAGTACACACTCTGTAATACACACTCTGTAGTGCACACTCTGTAATACACACTCTGTAGTGCACACTCTGTATTGCACACTCTGTAGTGCACACTCTGTAATGCACACTCTGTAATACACACTCTGCAGTGCACACTCTGTAATACAAACTCTGTAATACACATTCTGTAGTGCACACTCTGTAGTGCACACTCTGTAATACACACTCTGTAGTACACACTCTGTAGTACACACGCTGTAGTGCACACTCTGTAATACACACTCTGTAATACACACTCTGAAATGCACACTCTGTAATACACATTCTGTAGTGCACACTCTGTAATACACACTCTGTAGTGCACACTCTGTAATACACATTCTGTAGTGCACACTCTGTAATACACACTCTGTAGTACACAATATGTAATACACACTCTGTAATACACATTCTGTAGTGCACACTCTGTAATACACACTCTGTAGTGCACACTCAGTAATACACACTCTGTAGTGCACACTCAGTAATACACACTCTGTAGTGCACACTCTGTAATACACACTCTGTAATACACATTCTGTAGTGCACACTCTGTAATACACACTGTAGTGCACACTCTGTAATACAAACTCTGTAATACACATTCTGTAGTGCACACTCTGTAATACACACTCTGTAGTGCACACTCTGTAATACACACTCTGTAGTACACAATATGTAATACACACTCTGTAATACACATTCTGTAGTGAACACTCTGTAGTGCACACTCTGTAATACACACTCTGTAGTACACAATATGTAATACACACTCTGTAATACACATTCTGTAGTGCACACTCTGTAGTGCACACTCTGTAATACAAACTCTGTAGTGCACACTCTGTAATACACACGCTGTAGTGCACACTCTGTAGTACACACTCTGTAATACACACTCTGTAGTGCACACTCTGTAATACACACTCTGTAGTGCACACTCTCTATTACACACTCTGTAGTGCACACTCTGTAATACACACTCTGTAGTACACACTCTGTAATACACACTCTGTAGTTCACAATATGTAATACACACTCTGTAATACACATTCTGTAGTGCACACTCTGTAGAACACACTCTGTAATACACACTCTGTAGTGCACACTCTGTAGTACACACTCTGTTATACACACTCTGTTATACACACTCTGTTATACACACTCTGTAATACAAACTCTATAATACACACTCTACAGTACACAATATGTAATACACACTCTGTAATACACATTCTGTAGTGCACACTCTGTAGTGCACACTCTGTAATACAAACTCTGTAGTGCACACTCAGTAATACACACTCTGTAGTGCACACTCTGTAATACACACTCTGTAATACACATTCTGTAGTGCACACTCTGTAATACACACTGTAGTGCACACTCTGTAATACAAACTCTGTAATACACATTCTGTAGTGCACACTCTGTAATACACACTCTGTAGTACACAATATGTAATACACACTCTGTAATACACATTCTGTAGTGCACACTCTGTAGTGCACACTCTGTAATACACACTCTGTAGTACACAATATGTAATACACACTCTGTAATACAAACTCTGTAGTGCACACTCTGTAATACACACTCTGTAGTGCACACTCTGTAATACACACTCTGTAATACACACTCTGTAATACACATTCTGTAGTGCACACTCTGTAATACAAACTCTGTAGTGCACACTCTGTAATACACACTCCGTAGTGCACACTCTGTAATACACACTCTGTAATACACACTCTGTAATACACATTCTGTAGTGCACACTCTGTAATACAAACTCTGTAATACACATTCTGTAGTACACAATATGTAATACACACTCTGTAATACACACTCTGTAGTGCACACTCTGTAATACACACTCTTTAGTGCACACTCTCTAATACACACTCTGTAGTGCACACTCTGTAATACACACTCTGTAGTACACACTGTAATACACACTCTGTAATACACACTCTGTAATACACACTCTGTAGTGCACACTCTGTAATACACACTCTGTAGTGCACACTCTGTAATACACACTCTGTAGTACACACTCTGTAATACACACTCTGTAATACACATTCTGTAGTGCACACTCTGTAGTACACACTCTGTAATACACACTCTGTAGTGCACACTCTGTAATACACACTCTGTAGTGCACACTCTGTAGTACACACTCTGTTATACACACTCTGTAGTGCACACTCTGTTATACACACTCTGTAATACACACTCTGTAGTGCACACTCTGTAGTACACACTCTGTTATACACACTCTGTAGCGCACACTCTGTAATACAAACTCTATAATACACACTCTACAGTACACAATATGTAATACACACTCTGTAGTGCACACTCTGTAATACAAACTCTGTAATACACACTCTACAGTACACAATATGTAATACACACTCTGTAGTGCACACTCTGTAATGCACACTCTGTAGTACACATTCTGTAGTGCACACTCTGTAATACACACTCTGTAGTACACAATATGTAATACACACTCTGTAATACAAACTCTGTAGTGCACACTCAGTAGTACACACTCTGTAATACACACTCTATAGTGCACACTCTGTAGTACACACTCTGTAATACACACTCTGTAGTGCACACTCTGTAATACACACTCTGTAATACACACTCTGTAGTACACACTCTGTAATACACACTCTGTAATACACACTCTGTAGTACACACTCTGTATTACACACTCTGTAATACACACTCTGTAGTACACACTCTGTAGTGCACACTCTGTAGTACACACTCTGTAGTGCACACTCTGTAATACACACTCTGTAATACAAACTCTGTAGTACACACTCTGTAATACACACTCTGTAATACACACTCTGTAGTACACACTCTGTATTACACACTCTGTAATACACACTCTGTAGTACACACTCTGTAGTGCACACTCTGTAGTACACACTCTGTAGTGCACACTCTGTATTACACACTCTGTAATACACACTCTGTAGTACACACTCTGTAATACACACTCTGTAATACACACTCTGTAGTACACACTCTGTATTACACACTCTGTAATACACACTCTGTAGTACACACTCTGTAGTGCACACTCTGTAGTACACACTCTGTAGTGCACACTCTGTATTACACACTCTGTAATACACACTCTGTAGTACACACTCTGTATTACACACTCTGTAATACACACTCTGTAGTACACACTCTGTAATACACACTCTGTAATACACACTCTGTAGTACACACTCTGTATTACACACTCTGTAATACACACTCTGTAGTACACACTCTGTAGTGCACACTCTGTAGTACACACTCTGTAGTGCACACTCTGTATTACACACTCTGTAATACACACTCTGTAGTACACACTCTGTATTACACACTCTGTAATACACACTCTGTAGTACACACTCTGTAGTGCACACTCTGTAGTACACACTCTGTAGTGCACACTCTGTAATACACACTCTGTAATACAAACTCTGTAGTGCACACTCTGTAATACACACTCTGTAATACAAACTCTGTAGTGCACACTCTGTAATACACACTCTGTAGTACACACTCTGTAGTACACACTCTGTAGTGCACACTCTGTAGTACACACTCTGTAGTGCACACTCTGTAATACACACTCTGTAGTACACAATATGTAATACACACTCTGTAATACACACTCTGTAGTACACAATATGTAATACACACTCTGTAATACACACTCTGTAGTACACAATATGTAATACACACTCTGTAATACAAACTCTGAAGTGCACACTCAGTAGTACACACTCTGTAATACACACTCTGTAGTGCACACTCTGTAATACACACTCTGTAGTGCACACTCTGTAATACACACTCTGTAGTACACAATATGTAATACACACTCTGTAGTGCACACTCTGTAATACACACTCTGTAATACACATTCTGTAATACACACTCTGTTCTACACAATATGTAATACACACTCTGTAATACAAACTCTGTAGTGCACACTCAGTAGTGCACACTCTGTAATATACACTCTGTAATATACACTCTGTAGTGCACACTCAGTAGTGCACACTCTGTAATATACACTCTGTAATACACACTCTGTTGTGCACACTCTGTAATACACACTCTGTTGTGCACACTCTGTAATACACACTCTGTTGTGCACACTCTGTAATACACACTCTGTTGTGCACACTCTGTAATACACATTCTGTAGTGAACACTCTGTAATACACACTCTGTAGTACACAATATGTAATACACACTCTGTAATACAAACTCTGTAGTGCACACTCAGTAGTACACACTCTGTAATACACACTCTGTAGTGCACACTCTGTAGTACACACTCTGTAATACACACTCTGTAATACACACTCTGTAGTACACACTCTGTAGTGCACACTCTGTATTACACACTCTGTAATACACACTCTGTAATACACACTCTGTAGTACACACTCTGTAATACACACTCTGTAATACACACTCTGTAGTACACACTCTGTATTACACACTCTGTAATACACACTCTGTAGTACACACTCTGTAGTGCACACTCTGTAGTACACACTCTGTAGTGCACACTCTGTAATACACACTCTGTAGTACACACTCTGTAATACACACTCTGTTGTACACACTCTGTAGTACACACTCTGTAATACACACTCTGTAATACACACTCTGTAGTACACACTCTGTATTACACACTCTGTAATATACACTCTGTAGTGCACACTCAGTAGTGCACACTCTGTAATATACACTCTGTAATACACACTCTGTTGTGCACACTCTGTAATACACACTCTGTTGTGCACACTCTGTAATACACACTCTGTTGTGCACACTCTGTAATACACACTCTGTTGTGCACACTCTGTAATACACATTCTGTAGTGCACACTCTGTAATACACACTTTGTAGTACACAATATGTAATACACACTCTGTAATACAAACTCTGTAGTGCACACTCAGTAGTACACACTCTGTAATACACACTCTGTAGTGCACACTCTGTAGTACACACTCTGTAATACACACTCTGTAATACACACTCTGTAGTACACACTCTGTAGTGCACACTCTGTAGTACACACTCTGTAGTACACACTCTGTAATACACACTCTGTAATACACACTCTGTAGTACACACTCTGTATTACACACTCTGTAATACACACTCTGTAGTACACACTCTGTAGTGCACACTCTGTAGTACACACTCTGTAGTGCACACTCTGTAATACACACTCTGTAGTACACACTCTGTAATACACACTCTGTAGTACACACTCTGTAGTACACACTCTGTAGTGCACACTCTGTAGTACACACTCTGTAGTGCACACTCTGTAATACACACTCTGTAATACAAACTCTGTAGTGCACACTCTGTAATACACACTCTGTAGTGCACACTCTGTAATACACACTCTGTAGTACACAATATGTAATACACACTCTGTAATACACACTCTGTAGTACACAATATGTAATACACACTCTGTAATACAAACTCTGAAGTGCACACTCAGTAGTACACACTCTGTAATACACACTCTGTAGTGCACACTCTGTAATACACACTCTGTAGTGCACACTCTGTAATACACACTCTGTAATACACACTCTGTAATACACACTCTGTAATACACACTCTGTTCTACACAATATGTAATACACACTCTGTAGTGCACACTCTGTAGTGCACACTCAGTAGTGCACACTCTGTAATACACATTCTGTAGTGCACACTCTGTAATACACATTCTGTAGTGCACACTCTGTAATACACACTCTGTAGTACACAATATGTAATACACACTCTGTAATACAAACTCTGTAGTGCACACTCAGTAGTACACACTCTGTAATACACACTCTGTAGTACACACTCTGTAGTACACACTCTGTAATACACACTCTGTAATACACACTCTGTAGTACACACTCTGTAGTGCACACTCTGTATTACACACTCTGTAATACACACTCTGTAATACACACTCTGTAGTACACACTCTGTAATACACACTCTGTAATACACACTCTGTAGTACACACTCTGTATTACACACTCTGTAATACACACTCTGTAGTACACACTCTGTAGTGCACACTCTGTAGTACACACTCTGTAGTGCACACTCTGTAATACACACTCTGTAGTACACACTCTGTAATACACACTCTGTAGTACACACTCTGTAGTACACACTCTGTAATACACACTCTGTAATACACACTCTGTAGTACACACTCTGTATTACACACTCTGTAATACACACTCTGTAGTACACACTCTGTAGTGCACACTCTGTAGTACACACTCTGTAGTGCACACTCTGTAATACACACTCTGTAATACAAACTCTGTAGTGCACACTCTGTAATACACACTCTGTAGTGCACACTCTGTAATACACACTCTGTAGTACACAATATGTAATACACACTCTGTAATACACACTCTGTAGTACACAATATGTAATACACACTCTGTAATACAAACTCTGAAGTGCACACTCAGTAGTACACACTCTGTAATACACACTCTGTAGTGCACACTCTGTAATACACACTCTGTAGTGCACACTCTGTAATACACACTCTGTAATACACACTCTGTAATACACACTCTGTAATACACACTCTGTTCTACACAATATGTAATACACACTCTGTAATACACACTCAGTAGTGCACACTCTGTAATACACATTCTGTAGTGCACACTCTGTAATACACATTCTGTAGTGCACACTCTGTAATACACACTCTGTAGTACACAATATGTAATACACACTCTGTAATACAAACTCTGTAGTGCACACTCAGTAGTACACACTCTGTAATACACACTCTGTAGTGCACACTCTGTAGTACACACTCTGTAATACACACTCTGTAATACACACTCTGTAGTACACACTCTGTAGTGCACACTCTGTAATACACACTCTGTAATACACACTCTGTAATACACACTCTGTAGTGCACACTCTGTAGTACACACTCTGTAATACACACTCTGTAATACACACTCTGTAGTACACACTCTGTAGTGCACACTCTGTATTACACACTCTGTAATACACACTCTGTAATACACACTCTGTAGTACACACTCTGTAATACACACTCTGTAATACACACTCTGTAGTACACACTCTGTATTACACACTCTGTAATACACACTCTGTAGTACACACTCTGTAGTGCACACTCTGTAGTACACACTCTGTAGTGCACACTCTGTAATACACACTATGTAGTACACACTCTGTAATACACACTCTGTAGTACACACTCTGTAGTACACACTCTGTAATACACACTCTGTAATACACACTCTGTATTACACACTCTGTAATACACACTCTGTAGTACACACTCTGTAGTGCACACTCTGTAGTACACACTCTGTAGTGCACACTCTGTAATACACACTCTGTAGTGCACACTCTGTAATACACACTCTGTAGTACACAATATGTAATACACACTCTGTAATACACACTCTGTAGTACACACTCTGTAATACACACTCTGTAGTGCACACTCTGTAATACACACTCTGTAGTACACACTCTGTAATACACACTCTGTAATACAAACTCTGTAGTGCACACTCTGTAATACACACTCTGTAGTGCACACTCTGTAATACACACTCTGTAGTACACAATATGTAATACACACTCTGTAATACAAACTCTGAAGTGCACACTCAGTAGTACACACTCTGTAATACACACTCTGTAGTGCACACTCTGTAATACACACTCTGTAGTGCACACTCTGTAATACACACTCTGTAATACACACTCTGTAATACACACTCTGTTCTACACAATATGTAATACACACTCTGTAATACAAACTCTGTAGTGCACACTCTGTAGTGCACACTCAGTAGTGCACACTCTGTAATACACATTCTGTAGTGCACACTCTGTAATACACATTCTGTAGTGCAC
Source organism: Hemibagrus wyckioides (assembly GCF_019097595.1). Lineage (NCBI taxonomy): Eukaryota > Metazoa > Chordata > Actinopteri > Siluriformes > Bagridae > Hemibagrus > Hemibagrus wyckioides. The sequence goes on from NC_080714.1 coordinate 1,079,088, forward strand.
ACTCTGTAATACACACTCTGTAGTACACAATATGTAATACACACTCTGTAATACAAACTCTGTAGTGCACACTCAGTAGTACACACTCTGTAATACACACTCTGTAGTGCACTCTCTGTAGTACACACTCTGTAATACACACTCTGTAATACACACTCTGTAGTACACACTCTGTAGTGCACACTCTGTAATACACACTCTGTAATACACACTCTGTAGTACACACTCTGTAATACACACTCTGTAATACACACTCTGTAGTACACACTCTGTAATACACACTCTGTAATACACACTCTATAGTACACACTCTGTAATACACACTCTGTAATACACACTCTGTAGTACACACTCTGTAATACACACTCTGTAATACACACTCTGTAGTACACACTCTGTAATACACACTCTGTAATACACACTCTGTAGTACACACTCTGTAGTGCACACTCTGTAGTACACACTCTGTAGTGCACTCTCTGTAATACACACTCTGTAGTACACAATATGTAATACACACTCTGTAATACACACTCTGTAGTACACACTCTGTAATACACACTCTGTAATACACACTCTGTAGTACACAATATGTAATACACACTCTGTAATACACACTCTGTAGTACACAATATGTAATACACACTCTGTAATACACACTCTGTAGTACACAATATGTAATACACACTCTGTAATACAAACTCTGTAGTGCACAATATGTAATACACACTCTGTAATACACATTCTGTAATACACACTCTGTTCTACACAATATGTAATGCACACTCTGTAATACACACTCTGTAATATACACTCTGTAGTGCACACTCTGTAATACACACTCTGTAGTGCACAATATGTAATACACACTCTGTAATACACACTCTGTAATACACACTCTGTAGTGCACTCTCTGTAATACACACTCTGTAATACACATTCTGTAATACACACTCTGTTCTACACAATATGTAATGCACTCTCTGTAATACACACTCTGTAATATACACTCTGTAGTGCACACTCTGTAATACACACTCTGTAGTGCACAATATGTAATACACACTCTGTAATACACACTCTGTAATACACACTCTGTAGTGCACTCTCTGTAATACACACTCTGTAATACACATTCTGTAATACACACTCTGTTCTACACAATATGTAATGCACACTCTGTAATACACACTCTGTAATATACACTCTGTAGTGCACACTCTGTAATACACACTCTGTAGTGCACAATATGTAATACACACTCTGTAATACACACTCTGTAGTACACACTCTGTAGTGCACTCTCTGTAATACACACTCTGTAGTACACAATATGTAATACACACTCTGTAATACACAATCTGTAGTACACAATATGTAATACACACTCTGTAATACACACTCTGTAGTACACAATATGTAATACACACTCTGTAATACACACTCTGTAGTACACAATATGTAATACACACTCTGTAATACAAACTCTGAAGTGCACACTCAGTAGTACACACTCTGTAATACAAACTCTGTAGTGCACAATATGTAATACACACTCTGTAATACACACTCTGTAATACACACTCTGTAATATACACTCTGTAGTGCACACTCTGTAATATACACTCTGTAGTGCACACTCAGTAGTGCACACTCTGTAATATACACTCTGTAATACACACTCTGTTGTGCACACTCTGTAATATACACTCTGTTGTGCACACTGTAATACACACTCTGTTGTGCACACTCTGTAATACACACTCTGTTGTGCACACTCTGTAGTCAATCAAGCACAGTAACACCATGGTCATTGAACCAGCTTATGGTACCTTTAGCAGTGTGGGCAGGTGCCAAGTCCTGCTGGAAAATGAAATCAGCATCTCCATAAAGCTTGTCAGCAGAAGGAAGCATGAAGTGCTCTAAGATTTCCTGGTAGATGGCTGCGTTGACTGTGGACTTCAGAAAACACAGTGGACCAACACCAGCAGATGACATGGCAGCCCAAATCATCACTGACTGTGGACACTTCACACTGGACTTCAAGCAACATGGATTCGGTGCCTCTCCACTCTTCCTCCAGACTCTGGGACCATGATTTCCAAATGAAATGCAAAACTTACTTTCATCTGAAAAGAGGACTTTGGACCACTGAGCAACAGTCCAGTTCTTTTTCTCCACAGTCCAGGTAAGACGCTTCTGACGTTGTCTCTGGTTCAGGAGTGGCTTGACACGAGGAATGCAACATTTGTAGGCCATGTCTAGGATTCGTCTGAAGCTCCCCCAAATTCTTGAATGGATTTTGCCTGAGAATCCTCTCAAGGCTGCGGTTATCCCTTTTGCTGGTGCACCTTCTCCTACCACACTTTTTCCTTCCACTCAACTTTCTGTGAATATGCTTGGATATAGCACTCTGTGAACAACCAGCTTCTTTAGCAATGACCTTTTGTGGCTTCCCCTCCTTGTGGAGGGTGTCATTGACTGTCTTCTGGACAACTGTCAAGTCAGCAGTCTTCCCCATGATTGTGTAGCCTACTGACCCAGACTGAGAGACCATTTAAAAGCTCAGGAAACCTTTGCAGGTGTTTTGAGGTAATTAGCCTATTTAGGGTGTGATGCCACGACTGTCCAATAATTAACTTTTCACAATATTCTAATTCTCTGAGACACAGAATTTTGGGTTTTCCTTATCTGTAAGCCATCATCATCACAATTTCAAGAAATAAAGGCTTGAAATATTTCACTCTATGTGTAATGAATCTATATAATATATGGGTTTCACTTTCTGAACTGAGTGACAAAAAATATTGACCTTTTTCATGATATTCTAAATTTTGAGTTGTACCTGTACACATCTATGTGTATCCACTCATGAACATTTCAATCTAATGGTCTGTAAATGAAGACTGGTCAGAAAAAAAATCTAACCTGCTTTAAAACCCATCTACACAACATCAGCTGTCCAACCACCCAACAGCAACACTGCTTTAACAAAGAGTTATATATATTTCCACAATTCATTTACACCGTTTTAATATGCATTTATTTTCATATACCATTGTCCAGGATCCTTCCTCCTGTGTGCAATGCGTTGTGGGCAATATTACCCGTTAGAGTGTGCATTGTTCTGCACTCTGAATTTCTACTGGAAGTAGTAGACCATCCAGGAATTTTTGGAATACTTTTTTCAGTATACTATGATTTGGGGCATACTAATTCTATTTTTGAATACTATTTAGGACACATCGTATGAGAATTTGGACACAGCGTACGTTTTTGTGTGTTAACTAACATCATTATCAATGCGTTGGTGGTGTATAATATACAAAGCATATATTCGTCCATTTTTTCAGCAACTGAGTTCAAAAAATTATGGAAAACCACTGAACTTTACAACACGTGACGCTACAAGAGTGAAAAAAAAATCATCCTATGATTAATGTAAATAATTTCTACTCAATGACATTGACAGAAATGTAGTGGAGTAAAAGTAGAGTATTTGTCTTTCAAATGTAGTGAAGTTAAAGTAAAAAGTATCCAGAAAAAATAATACTCAAGTAAAGTACAGATACTCAAAAAGTGTACTTAAGTACAGTACTGAAGTAAATGTACTTCTTTACTGTCCACCTCTGTGTAATACACACTCTGTAATACACACTCTGTAATACACACTCTGTAGTACACACTCTGTAATACACACTCTGTAGTACACACTCTGTAATACACACTCTGTAATACACACTCTGTAGTACACACTCTGTAATACACACTCTGTAATACACACTCTGTAGTACACACTCTGTAATACACACTCTGTAATACACACTCTATAGTGCACACTCTGTAGTACACACTCTGTAATACACACTCTATAGTGCACACTCTGTAGTGCACACTCTGTAATACACACTCTGTAATACACACTCTGTAGTACACACTCTGTAATACACACTCTGTAATACACACTCTGTAATACACACTCTGTAGTACACACTCTGTAATACACACTCTGTAATACACACTCTGTAGTACACACTCTGTAATACACACTCTGTAGTACACACTCTGTAATACACACTCTATAGTGCACACTCTGTAGTACACACTCTGTAATACACACTCTATAGTGCACACTCTGTAGTGCACACTCTGTAATACACACTCTGTAATACACACTCTGTAGTACACACTCTGTAATACACACTCTGTAATACACACTCTGTAGTACACACTCTGTAATACACACTCTGTAATACACACTCTGTAGTACACACTCTGTAATACACACTCTGTAATACACACTCTGTAATACACACTCTATAGTGCACACTCTGTAGTACACACTCTGTAATACACACTCTGTAATACACAAACTGTAGTACACACTCTGTAGTGCACACTCTGTAGTACACACTCTGTAATACACACTCTATAGTGCACACTCTGTAATACACACTCTATAGTGCACACTCTGTAGTACACACTCTGTAATACACACTCTGTAATACACACTCTGTAATACACACTCTATAGTGCACACTCTGTAGTGCACACTCTGTAATACACACTCTGTAATACACACTCTGTAGTACACACTCTGTAATACACACTCTGTAATACACACTCTGTAGTGCACACTCTGTAATACACACTCTATAGTGCACACTCTGTAGTGCACACTCTGTAATACACACTCTGTAATACACACTCTGTAGTACACACTCTGTAATACACACTCTGTAGTGCACACTCTGTAATACACACTCTATAGTGCACACTCTGTAGTACACACTCTGTAATACACACTCTGTAATACACACTCTGTAGTGCACACTCTGTAATACACACTCTATAGTGCACACTCTGTAGTACACACTCTGTAATACACACTCTGTAATACACACTAGATCAAGTGCACACTCTGTAATACACACTCTGTAATACACACTCTGTAATACACAATCTGTAATACACACTCTGTAGTACACACTCTGTAATACACACTCTGTAATACACACTCTATAGTGCACACTCTGTAGTACACACTCTGTAATACACACTCTGTAATACACAAACTGTAGTACACACTCTGTAATACACACTCTATAGTGCACACTCTGTAATACACACTCTATAGTGCACACTCTGTAATACACACTCTGTAATACACACTCTATAGTACACACTCTGTAATACACACTCTGTAATACACACTCTATAGTGCACACTCTGTAGTACACACTCTGTAATACACACTCTATAGTGCACACTCTGTAATACACACTCTATAGTGCACACTCTGTAGTACACACTCTGTAATACACACTCTGTAATACACACTAGATCAAGTGCACACTCTGTAATACACACTCTGTAATACACAATCTGTAATACACACTCTGTAGTACACACTCTGTAATACACACTCTGTAATACACACTAGATCAAGTGCACACTCTGTAATACACACTCTGTAATACACAATCTGTAATACACACTCTGTAGTACACACTAGATCAAGTACATACTCTGTAATACACACTCTGTAGTACACACTCTGTAATACACACTCTATAGTGCACACTCTGTAGTACACACTCTGTAATACACACTCTGTAATACACACTCTGTAGTGCACACTCTGTAATACACACTCTATAGTGCACACTCTGTAGTACACACTCTGTAATACACACTCTGTAATACACAAACTGTAGTACACACTCTGTAGTGCACACTCTGTAGTGCACACTCTGTAATACACACTCTGTAATACACACTCTGTAGTGCACACTCTGTAATACACACTCTATAGTGCACACTCTGTAGTACACACTCTGTAATACACACTCTGTAGTACACACTCTGTAGTGCACACTCTGTAATACACACTCTATAGTGCACACTCTGTAGTACACACTCTGTAATACACACTCTGTAATACACAAACTGTAGTACACACTCTGTAATACACACTCTATAGTGCACACTCTGTAGTACACACTCTGTAATACACACTCTGTAATACACAAACTGTAGTGCACACTCTGTAATACACACTCTATAGTGCACACTCTGTAGTACACACTCTGTAATACACACTCTGTAATACACACTAGATCAAGTGCACACTCTGTAATACACACTCTGTAATACACAATCTGTAATACACACTCTGTAGTACACACTTTGTAATGCACACTCTGTAGTACACACTCTGTAATACACACTGTGTAGTACACACTCTGTAATACACACTCTGTAGTACACACTTTGTAGTACACACTCTGTAATACACACTCTGTAATACACACTGTGTAGTACACACTCTGTAATACACACTCTGTAATACACACTAGATCAAGTGCACACTCTGTAATACACACTCTGTAATACACAATCTGTAATACACACTCTGTAGTACACACTTTGTAATGCACACTCTGTAGTACACACTCTGTAATACACACTGTGTAGTACACACTCTGTAATACACACTCTGTAGTACACACTCTGTAGTACACACTTTGTAATACACACTCTGTAGTACACACTTTGTAGTACACACTCTGTAATACACACTCTGTAATACACACTGTGTAGTACACACTCTGTAGTACACACTCTGTAGTACACACTTTGTAGTACACACTCTGTAATACACACTCTGTAGTACACACTTTGTAGTACACACTTTGTAGTACACACTCTGTAGTACACACTTTGTAGTACACACTCTGTAGTACACACTCTGTAGTACACACTTTGTAATGCACACTCTGTAATACACAAACTGTAGTACACACTCTGTAATACACACTCTATAGTGCACACTCTGTAGTACACACTCTGTAATACACACTCTGTAATACACAAACTGTAGTGCACACTCTGTAATACACACTCTATAGTGCACACTCTGTAGTACACACTCTGTAATACACACTCTGTAATACACACTAGATCAAGTGCACACTCTGTAATACACACTCTGTAATACACAATCTGTAATACACACTCTGTAGTACACACTTTGTAATGCACACTCTGTAGTACACACTCTGTAATACACACTGTGTAGTACACACTCTGTAATACACACTCTGTAGTACACACTGTGTAGTACACACTCTGTAGTACACACTCTGTAGTACACACTTTGTAATACACACTCTGTAGTACACACTTTGTAGTACACACTCTGTAATACACACTCTGTAATACACACTGTGTAGTACACACTCTGTAGTACACACTCTGTAGTACACACTTTGTAGTACACACTCTGTAATACACACTCTGTAGTACACACTTTGTAGTACACACTTTGTAGTACACACTCTGTAGTACACACTCTGTAATACACACTCTGTAGTACACACTTTGTAGTACACACTCTGTAGTACACACTTTGTAATGCACACTCTGTAGTACACACTTTGTAGTACACACTTTGTAGTACACACTCTGTAGTACACACTTTGTAGTACACACTCTGTAGTACACACTCTGTAGTACACACTTTGTAATGCACACTCTGTAATACACACTCTGTAGTACACACTTTGTAATGCACACTCTGTAGTACACACTCTGTAGTACACACTCTGTAGTACACACTTTGTAGTACACACTCTGTAGTACACACTCTGTAATACACACTCTGTAGTACACACTTTGTAATGCACACTCTGTAGTACACACTCTGTAGTACACACTCTGTAATACACACTCTGTAATACACAAACTGTAATACACACTCTGTAGTACACACTCTGTAGTACACACTTTGTAATGCACACTCTGTAGTACACTCTAGATGAAGTGCACTAGATTTCTGTCAGACTCAGACTGCTGTGTTGGACTCATCTGATTGGACAGCCTGACATGTGCACTGAATGATCGGATATTTTGTTTTATTTATTTTTTTGCTCATAATTAAGATACAGGAGTAATTTATTTATTTTATTCATTTAATAAAACTGCGCTTTAAACTGTAGGAAAGTGAATCTTTTATTCGCGATATTTTCATCCGAAACAGAGCACAACCATTCTGACTTATAGGGGGAGCTGAATTTCTGAATTCACCTCTCGAACCGAAAAATTTATTCTAAATAATTTCTAAAATAAGAATACAGCGAGAAGAGTAAGGAAATAAAAATGAGACTTCTGTAACATTGATGCAAATATTACAGAAATTAAAAGCTGACGCACATTTTTTCATCCCCCCCGAAATCAGGAAGTGGGAACGTCTTCCGCCTTTCGCCAACGCCAGCAGCGCGCAGGTCTAACAAACTTGCTTGTAGCATGTGCCTATACCTGGTGCGAGCGCCCTCTGGCGGACAAGCGCAGGTACAGCGACTTGAGGGTTACAGGCATATAACTGTCATGGTCACTGTGATGGAGAGATAAATGAGATTCATGAGTCTATGGGGAATCAATCATGTGTGTGTGTGTGTGTGTGAATCTGAAAGTTTCCATGGTGATAGGAATATGTCACTTTTGTGAATTTTTCAACATGTAGGTGTGTGTGGGTGTGGACATTTACTTGTGTGTGTGTGTGTGTGTGTGTGTGAGCACTTGTATGAACCTGTGTATAGTCTGTAGGCTAGAGCAACCACATTCTCTGCCATCCACAATAACTGAATTCCATGCCAAACCTGTTTTTCTGCAGACTCATGTTGTCATGTGCACATAAACCCTTCACCTTCTCATGGTCACTGCACTGGACATCCAGAAAATAACCACCAGAAAATCTTAACAGTAAATTTTAACAGTAAATATTAAAAGTAAACAATTTCACAGTAAATACTTCATCATTAGCAGCTCCAGTTTGTATCGATGCGTCATTATCAGACTCTGAAAAGCAAAAGTTTCATATCTGATCTACTTTAACAATACTCCACTCACCTGTTCCTGTGTGCCCTCAGTGGGCGTGGTCCAGAGAAGGAGGATATCTGGCCACCAGACTGGATTTTCCAGATGAACTTTTCAGATGATTCAGTTACAATTCCTGTATGGTCGCTTAGTCTGTGTGATCTGTACTATTTCTAACTTCTCATTATCAGCTTCTATATAAACGATACACATTCTCCTACATGTATGTTCTATCTATCACTTATTTCAGTCATGGGTCATATCCTACTGCTCAGGAAACACAGACACACTACCTCTCTCTCTCTCTCTCTCTCTCTCTCTCTCTCTCTATCTCTCTCTCTCTCTTTCTCTCTGTCTCTCTCTCTCTATCTCTCTCTGTCTCTCTCTCTGTCATCATGCCCATGTCCAGCTCATTCTGACCTGTAGAAGTCGGTATGATGTCCTTATATATCAGATTTTAGTCTTTTTTAGTTTAATCTTCACTATATTTCTGGAATAAATAAATGGATAATAAAATCAGTGGAAGTGTAGAGGTATTCTAATTAACGTCTCAGAATGACCTTTTTAAACATCTTTGTGGTCACTGGTGTAATTTAATGGGTTTTTTTCCCCTGTGTGTTTGTGAAGTAAAATGACTTCAGCTTCAACAAAGGAACTGTGGACATGTAAAACACACGTAATGACCGCTCCATACAGGTGAGTTGTGACTGTGTGTTCACTATAAGGCCAGACGTTTGTGTCCATTTGTCCATCACAATCACATGTGTGTTAATCTTCTAGTTCAGATTTATTCCTCCTGTTTTGCTGGTATAAAGAGCTCCACTCTTCTGGGAGGACTTTCTCCTGGACTCTGAAGACTTCCTGAACGTGTGAGATCTTCCAGGTTTGGGGAAAAGTTTGTGGAGAACTTTTTAACAGGTGTGAGGGTCAGGTGTGGACATGCTATTGACCATGCAGAGTATTTCTATAAATTGTTTAAATGGAGATTTATTTAAGAGTTTTATTTCAGAATTCTGACTTATTAGAGTCAGGTGTCTAGTAAATTTACCTCAGCCTCAACAAAACAACTGGATTCTGTCAGAAATGTGTAATAACTCAAGTGTGGAAAGTTTATTGCAGTATTATAAAAACATGTTCTACATTTATAGATAGATTTGTGTGAATTATACAGAAACATGTTTTTATTTATTTTTAAAAAGATGTTAATAATTTAGCTTCGTCGCTCTTTATGTATGGCTTTGCTCCGTCAGCGCTGTGACCTCAACCCGATTGGCTGCTTCCTCTGTAGTCCCTG